>NW_007727797.1:143976-196596 GCF_000696425.1 Galeopterus variegatus
AGGGTTTGGATCCCACATACAGACCGGTTCCCGCTCACTGGCTGAGCGAGGTGCGGGTGCAACACTGAGGGTTGCGATCCCGTTGCCGGTCCCGGTCCGGTACGGGCGCGACACTGAGGGTTGCGATCCGGTGCCGGACACGAAAAAAGACAAAAAGGAAAACAAAAAAGAAAGAAATATCCAACAGAAAATTGGCCTAAATGTTGCTGTATTGTATGGAATGAAATTAGATCATCCATGGGAAATATTCAGCACCATTCCTAAAACATGCTATAATCAATAAAATGTAGTTGTTATTATGATTATTATTTTACTCCTTCCTCTGAGGCTCCATGAAATCTTCATTAATATCAACATTACTTGTCAATCCTTTTAGAGTTGGATTTTTTGGGGTGAAGGGAACATATTAGGGGGATGGGGCAAACTACTGAGTCTGATCTCATGGTGGGCTTTAGGGGCAAAATCAAAGACTGCTCAAAGAGGTCCAGTCACATTTGAGGAATATACTATTTATTACGTGCTTACTTTGTGCCAAGAACTGGGCTAAGACCTTGATGTGCATTATTTCACTTAATTAGTAAAACAACCTTGTGATGCAGGTCCTATTATTATCCCTATTTTACAGATGAGAAAACTGAGGTACCAGGAAGACAAATAATTGAGTCAAAGTTACACAGTGAGTAAGTGGGTAAAGCTGGTATCAGATCTCCACCTGTCCCCAAAGCTCACCCACTCTCCACTTACCGTGGGCTCCCTGAGGGCAGGAGGAAATAGTGCTGAAGGAGGCATGGCCTAGAATATTATCTTCGTTTTATGGTAAGAGAATTGAGTCTCCGGGAAGTTGTGACATAGTCAGTACATTTTGAAATCAGGACTACTACACCTTTCTGACTCCTACTCAAGTGCTCTTTTTGTTATACAATTGACTTTTATATCAGAACAATTCCTGCGTCATGTGTGATTGCTGTTTCCGCTCCTGGGCTGATAGCACCACCAAGCCCCAGCTAGGATTAGAGTCTTCTTAGATTTATGGCCTTATTCTTTTCTGGTCTGGGTTATTCAAAGGTCAGTTGAACTAATGAATAAGGGCTGCTTTGCAGGCTATGTTCAATTTTAAATGCATGATGCCTGCCAGACTTATTATTTTTAAAATGGAACTCTGATTAGAGCAGGGATGCTGTTTTAGAGATGATTCTGTGATTGGTTTTAGAGCGTAGATTAGATATGATTCAGAAAGGTAGTGTTGAAATTCATGACATGTGAAAAAAGGGACCTAAATTCTGAAATGAACTCCTGATAAGTACAAAAAGATTCCCTGAAATATTTCACCAAAGTCTTTTGAAGCCATTAAGTGCCCAACCAGGACTGAAAAATGTACTAATGGTTATTTTTACACAGCAATTGAATTATAGCATCAATCTCCACTTAACTTGAACCACATTGAAGCAGGTTATTTTAAAAATTAGATACAAGTGTTCTGGTTTAAAAGGTGTCTGGAGAGTAACCCCTGACACAACCGCCTCCCACCTTCCAATGAAAGTCTATGAAGGAAGAGAAAATGTTACAGATGCATTTTTAAAAACTGCAATCTAGGACTGACAAACTACTGCTAGAATCTAGGGCAAATTAACAACAACTTCACTGCCAATGAAACTGGTCTGAGAATGCAGATTCTGTCTTATCCTTGCTCTGATATTAGAAACAGAGTAAGTCTGCTAGGCTAAAGACAGTAACAGAAACAATAGTAATTAACTCTTCTCAAGTACTGATTATGTGCAAGGCACTGCTCTGAACATTTGGTATGAATTAAGTCATTTAGCCCCTTTGCCAACCCTGTGAAGTAGGAACTATTACTTTCCCCATTTTACAGATGAGGAAACTGAGGCACAGAGAGGTTAAGAATCTTGTTCAGGGTTATAAAGCTAATAGGTAATAGAGCCAAGATTAGAATTCATACTCTTTATCCAGTTCCTCCTTCATTGTGTGCTTCCAGTTAAGGAGTACAAGGTCTTCCTATTAGAAATCTATGCAGCCATATCTCTACAATGTCCAGCAATTACAAAGTGTATTGTCATAAAATCTTAGCACCAAATTGCAAAGCATCAGACCAGATAAAGGAAAAAAAATGGCTACAAACATATAAAGAAACTGGTAGTTGTACACTAATGTGGGTGACTTCTGCAGATAAATTAAGACCAAAAGCCAAACCAAAACAAAACAAAAAGCTGGGGTTACAGAGAATTCAGACTATATATATATATATATGAAATATTTGTAAGCAAAAACATACCTTCTATTAAAATGTTTGAGAATCATTTACAAAAACCAATTTAATACCATACCACAATGACAAGTTTAATAAATCTCAAATAGTAGAGATTTTATTGACTATATTCTCTTCCTAAAATGCAATAAATCTAGAAATCAAGAATAAGAGTTTAAGGATAAAGCCCTCAACCTCATGGAAATTAAAAACACTTTCTTAAAAAACTATCATTAAGAGAGGAAATCAAAGGTGCAATTATAAATTACTAAGAAAATTGCAGTGAGGATACAGTACATCACAACTCATGGGATGCTGTCAAAGCTATCCTCACAGGCGAATGAATAGCATAAAGTTATTTCATTATTTAACAACAAAATAAAATAAACTTTCTTATTTGACTCGATAACTCAGAAAAAATACAGCAAGGTAAATAAAAATGAGGCAGAAACAAACACAGTGGAATTGATATATGTGGTGGAGGCTATAGAATGACTTGTTTAATGCCCAATCCTAACCTCATTTTTCCTTATCTTTTTCTTCTACAGAAGCTGGAAAGTTAAATAATTAATTTCCTAGGATGCCTTGTAGTTAGAAGTGGTCAAGTAAAATAAATCTTATCATGGAGATATAAATGGAAGATGATTGAGGTGGCTTCATGGGACACTCTGCTTTAATGTTGAAAAAGGGATACAGACAGAACTGGTTCTGTGAAGCCTCTTCCTCTTCCCCTTCACTGACCACGTCTTCTGTCTTGAATGAATCCCTGATGTCTGACGTCATAATAGCCATCTTGTAGCCATGAAGCCACAAATATGCAGAGGAAAGCCAATGGGCTAGGGATTTCAGATCTTGTAAAAAACAGAATGAGTCTGGATTCTGATGGCACTTGAGTAGCTGGACAGTGCTAGCAAAGATCCACCTCTGAGCTCCTTACTATGTAAGAAAAAGAAATGCCTATTTGTTTAAGCCACTGTTAGTTTCATTTTCAGATGCATGAAGCTAAATACACTTGTAATTGACATGGTTCTAATGTACATGAATCTGAAAGTGAAAAAAAATCTAAGTTTTAAAAAAGGTGAAAACGAATAAATACAATTAAGATTTAGATCAGAGTATAGTAAATACAGAGAGAATTTTTTAATTTTAAGAGAAGGTCATGCTAATAAAATTGACAACCTCAAAATGGATCTTTTCTATAGAAAAAAATAAGTGAAAAAATTTTATTGTCTGTTCAGGTTTTTTATTTCTTTGCAATTATTACATTAGTCAGAAGTTGGTCAGGAAAACAAAGTACTCTGGGGATTATAGGTAGGGTATAATTTAGGACAGGAAATTATATGCTTTGAAAAACCTTTGGGAAAAACAAACAAACACACAGAAAACACTGGTAGTGTGGAGAAGCGTGGGTCAGGGAAGATGACTGACGTGCTCAGGTTCCTACAAGCTTTCAGGGAATCAAGGGTTGCCACTGTGTCCCCAGTCAGCAACTGCAAGAAACAAACCATTGGCAATGGTCACAGTTGCCTGCAGCCCCAAGGCAGATGTCCCTGGGAGGAAAGGCCCTGAGGCCCTTGCACTGTAGGTGTAGAAATAGTAACATATATTTCCCTTCTGCCTTATAAATCTCTCAGTGAGTACTTTTCATTAATGTTCTATAAATCAGAACCCTGCTGGTAAAGGACTGGGAGAAATGGAGTTCTCAGGTTTCCAGATCCTTACAATGTAGAGAGAGCACAGAAGGGGTGGGAAGAGAGCAATGGTGCTAGGTACCAGCTGACATCCTGGCACATTTATTTCTTTTATTTTTGAATATTTTCTTTAGGAAAAAAATGAAAAGCCCGTGGTGTGCATGTGTATACACACAACCACACATACACACATGTATATATATATATATATATATACACACACATACATATTCACACACATAAAATCAGTCCAGGAAATTTCCGTACTATATAATTGTACAACTCTCCCCTCCAAATATATTGTATTAAAATTCTAAAAGCAGAATTACATTCACATGGATTCAATGAAGATAATTTACTGAAGGGATTTGTAGGGGTGTGATCAAAGGTTTAGGAAATTCATGTATACTGAAATATTCAAGACTAGCAACAGTGGGAAGCCATTAGTATCCCAGGCCCAAAAGAGGCAAAGGTTGTGTGGTGGCTTTAAAGCACACCCACACATTTTTTGGTGCTCCTCCCTTGAAGAACTGGAGCTTAATTCTCCTCTGCTTGAGTGTGGGCTGGACTTAGTGACTCCCTTCAAATGACAAAATGCGGTAGAATTGATGGTGTATGACTTCTGAGACTCAAAGGCATGTGGCTCCCTTGTTGCTCTCTCTCTCTTGAGTTGCTCATGCTGGGAGAAGCCAGCAGCCATTTTGTAGGACACTCAAGCAACACTGCGGAGAGGCCCACAGGGTGAGACCCTGAGGCCTCCTGCCAACAGCCATATGAAATGAAATCAGATCCTCCAACCCCCGCCGAGCCTTCAGATGACTGCATCCCCAGCTGACATCTTGACTGCAACTTCATGACAGACACTGAGCCAGAGCCACCCAGCTACATCATTCCTAGATTTCTGACTCTCCATAAATATTATTCATTGTTAAATTTGGGGATAATTTGTTACACTGCAATCGATAACTAATACATAGAAATAATAATGTTCCTAGAGACAGTGAAAATTTGAATTGTGGAGGAGGGGCTTTCAGGCAAGAACTGTAGACACAGAGGATGTGGCCATTGCCGGAACCACGGGGCCCAGGCTGGGAGGGAGAGGCAGGAGAAAGCCCCATGCACTCTCTCCTGCTGCCCTTCAACTTCCTGCCTGTGCATGCGCTGACCACGTCCCACAGACGCCAGAGGGCATATGAGCCCCAGTCTGTAATGATTAGCTGCCAGGGCACAGAACAGGGCTGGGCAGGTCAGAGAATGAATCTTTTGAAGCCAACAAAGAATAATCAGGACATCTTAGACCAATCTCATCTATATTACATGGTTGGACCTTATGCAGTTGTGGGAGCTGATCAAACAGTTTTTACAGGGCCACTGCTACTGTGTCTCAGGCTGGAGTCTGAAGTCAACAAGGCAGGCAATGAATAAAGAAAGACAGACGTGAACTGAGTGCAGCAAGAATTAGAACCTGCAAAGACAGCCCAGAACCTACATCAGGCTCTCACTGCCCCCAAATCTCCATGGACTGGGATTTGTGGGAGAAATGAGTACCTTCGTCACGGAGCTGAAATGTGTCCAACCCAGGGTCAGTGAAGCTGAAGGCACCGGCACAGCAGGACCTGGAGGAGCTACAGGCTCAGCTGCTGTCTCAGCCCAACCAGGCAAGCCAGCAGAGCAGTGACAATACATGAGCAGCATTGGCACCTCATGCCCCACACCTACCTTGTGAGTGTAAAGAGAACATGGCTCTGGCTTCACATCTACCTTCCTAAACTCATGCAATTGCATCTTACGGCCCAGCTAACCCAGAACTATTACAGAAGGGAATTCTAGAAACATAGTCCCAGCTAAACTAAGTTGATGCAATGCAAACCCACCACAGAACTATAAAAGAACAAAATATAATGATAGCAAAATGAAATATTAAGAGAATAACCTACCACAGCTAACTCAGGTTTATTCCGGGGAAGCAAGGATAGCATCATGTAAAACAAATCTATCAATATAATGACATCAGTTCAACAACCCCAATATGAAAAACCTGATGATAATAATCTCCATAGATGACAAAAAGTTGTTAGTGTGAAATTCAATATTTATGCCTGATTTAGAAAAAAAAAGAAATCCTCCTAGGAAAGTAGTAATAGGAAGATACTCCTTTTAATATATAACATCTCATATTGACAGCCTGTGTCATCTTTAATGTTGAAACACTGAAAACATTCCTATTAAAACCAGAAAGTGACAGAGATGCTGGATGTCTCTTATCATGTAGCACTGTTCTGGAGATTCTGTCTGATGCAATAAGATACGAGGCAGAAATAAGAGGTCAAATTGTTGGAAATGAAGAGACAAAATTACTGTTATTTGCAGACAATATGATTATATATCTTTTGAAACAGCTAGAGAATAAGCTGAAAGCTCTTAACATTAATTCATAATAAGTAAAATGTACAAAATCCAGTAGCTTTCCTCTATGTCAGCAATACCACTCAGATAATTTAATGGAATTCTGTCACAGCAGAAACAAGAAAACTTTAAATACCCCATGACATTTGAAGAACACAGATAGTTTACTTTGTTGAATGTCTCTCAATTTGGATTTGTCTGATTTCCCTATGATTAGATTCAGGCAATGCATTTTTGCTTTAAGCATACTGAGGTAGAAAGAGCTTAGGCTTCAGACTCCAGACATCAGGATTTGAGCTGTTTTTCTGCTTCTTATTAGCAGTGTGACCCTCAGCTGGTCATTTCCCCTCTGTGCTTTACTTTCCTCATCTTCCAAATGAAGGATTCCTACACTTTCATTTAGCTGTATTTGCCTATGGTTCTTATACGATGTGTCAATTCCTTTCATGTCCAATATGCCCAGTTCCTCTGAGTCACTGAAATACCAACCAGCATCTGTGCCCTCTCAGTGTATCTGCAAACATCATCACACAAATGTACCTTAATAAGTTCACATCAGAAGAGGATCATATTTTATTTTGCCCTGAAGATCATAAGTATTGGGCAAATCTGGATTTTCATTTCATTTCATCAAAAACTTTGTGTGCCTAACATGGCCCAATTCTTTGGTGTCAACCCTTCTCCCACTCTAATCCCTTTGAATGACTGTTGGCCCTACTGCAGCAAAGGGAACTTTATAAATACTTTATAAATAAATGCACAGCTAGTAGGCATTAGGCAAGAGGGAAAGTCACAGTACTCTGAGCGCAATATACAACTTCTCAAATAAACACTTCCCAATGAGTTGGGAGAAATAGGTAGCAAGGAGAGTTCATGACCCCAATTCCTCTCTAGGAAGCCATGACTTGAGCAACTGTTTACGGGAATATGCTTTTCAATTGACCCTCACACTAAACCCTCCCAGCAAGAGCTACAGCATTTTTTATAAAATGAGCTCTTTATAGAACAAAGTTTGATTAATTCTTGTGTTGCCTCGTCTGAAGTTTGCTTTGGATAAGGCTTGCTAACCTTGACAAGTTTGTAGGCTTCCAGTAGCTTTTGTCAAACCAAGCGTTGGGAAGAGGGTAATAATACTTATTGAGCACCAACCATGGTATGGTTGAAGCCAATGATATCAATTAACCCACAACAATCTTGTGAGCTATCTTATCTTCATATTACCAAATGAGAAAAATGTCTCTAAGAGACTAACTGAGTTATCCCGGGTCAAACTACTAGATAGATGTGCCTGACAAAAATTGATAGTCTTTCTACTGCACCGTGGCTCTCCAGTTCTGGGGAATTCTGGGGTAAGTTTCAGTCTCTCTTCATTCAACAAATATTTACCAAGTATCCCCTATGTGTCAGGAACTGTACTAGGCTCTGGGAATTCATCACTGAACAAAAAAGAAAAATTGACTTTACTTATTGGAACTTACCATCCAGTGGGGAAGACAGATAATAAACAAAATAAAAAGTAGAATACCTAGTGTGTAAATTGTGATAAGTGTCAAGGAAAATGATAGGCTTCATCAACAGAGGAGATCAGTTTTGGGTGTGGTTAATTTTGAGATGTCTGTTAAATATTTGAATGAAGATGTCTGGAGTACCATTGGAAATATGGGTCTGGAGTTCAAGGCAGAGGTGAATGGAAACACCTCGCTATAAAAAAAAGAGTCAGAAGAAAAATCCTAGGATTTTCTCTCTATTTGTAGCTTCATAGCTCTCAGTCTTGCCCTGTCAGTTCCAGTGCAAAGACCTGGAGGTATGAGAAGCAATGAAAGTTGCTCAGTATGGCTGGAGTGTGGAATGTGAGGGGAAACAGAAAAGGAGGAAACTGCAGAATAACCAGAGATGGGATCAAAAGGATCATAAGAAGCTTGGACTTCGTTCAGATGAGAATAGGAGGGCCATGCAGGGTTTGAAGGAGAAAAGGTGTGTGCTTCAGAGAGAGAGCTCTGGCTGTGGTGAAGACTGAACTGGAGGGCAAGACTGGGGCAGAATCTGCAGCAGTAGCCAGATGAGAGAGACCGGTGGCCTTAACCAAGGCACTGGGAAAAGGAGAAAAGCGAGTGGGTTCCACTTACATCTGGATATACAATCAACAGGGCTTGGTTATTGATCGGACGTGAAGAGGGGGAAGGGCAGGAAGGGAGTTGAGGATGCCCAGGTTTCTCACTTGGACCCCTGAGTGGATGGCAGTGCCACTTACCACAGTGGAGGTGCAGGAAGAGAAGGCTATTTGAAAGGGCCAAACATAAGTTTGGTTTTTGCATATAACTGTGTTTGAGGTGACTGGAATATCCAGGTAAACAGTTGAGTGTGTGGTTCTGAAACTCGAGCAAAATCTGAACAGGACATATTTGGAATATACACATATGCGCATGCACACACACACACCCCCAAAGTAGATGGGGTCACCAGGGCTAGTGTAGAGCCTGCAAAGCGAAGAGGAAAGAACCCCAAGGAATTCGATGTTCTCATATGCACCATCTAATTTATGCTTTTAACAACCCCGTGAGTTAACTGTTATCTTTTCTGTTTTCTCCTGACTCGAATGATTAGACAACCATAGGCATTTCCCAGCTCCCAGCCTTGGGAGACTCATTTCTGTAACATCTGGAATCTTTTGCCAAAAAGGCTTACAGGTGGATTATACATTTATTACATGAGAAACACCTGCTGCATGAAAGCGTATGAAGAAAGTGTAAGTACTGTCATGAAGCCTTTTTAAAAATGCTGTTATGAAGTATCCTACACAGGTTAAAATGAGAAACCCCTCTATTTTCACAATTTTTGTCGTGAGGATATTTGGGTTGACACTGCAGTTTAGACTGAAGTCCAGAAAAGTTATCAATATGGTAAAAGTCAAGTTATAGGACCCCAGGACATGGAGGTTTTAATACATGAAAACAGTCTTTTGGTCCACGAAGGTGACAAAAGTAATACATTTCCCACACGTTCCTTCCAGTAAGATAATTGATTAGGGAGAAAAGGTAGTTAGACAAAGAATCACTCCACAAGGAGATATATCACAAAATACAAAATATTTTTTTTTTTTGTCTTTTTTTTTTTTCCCGTGTCCGGCAACAGATCGCAACCCTCGGTGTCGCTCCCGCGCCTCGCTCAGCCAGTGAGCGGGAACCGGTCTGCATGTGGGATCCGAACCCTCAGCGGGAGCGCCGCCGCACTTCCCAAGCGGCGCACTATCGCAGTGCGCCACCAGGCCGGCCCTACACTGGGCCGGCCCCCAAAATACAAAATATTTTGCCATTACTTTAGTACCACTGTTGTAGGAGTTCATGAGAGGAAAGGAAAAATACTTCTACAGAATCTTAAGAGAAGCTTTCCATGTGGGCTGACCCCAAATACATAAGACAGAATACAGGCTTTTGAAAGAAACTTCTAAAAATAATAGATAAACGTTTTTTTCTCTTGAAAATTGTTATACTGGATGGTTTTAAAACATTTTAAATCTCCCAGCAGAAATCCACTCATGTGCTGTAATTTTGTTGAAGGATACAATGAAAATAACATTTAACCCAGTGACTGGGCATCGAAGTGAGAAAGATTATATGCTAGGGTGGTGCATGGAGCTCCTTCCACGTTCTGCACAGCTGAGTGCCCCAGAGAGCCTCGGGAGCAAGCTCTATGTATCACCACCATTATGTAGTATTCATATACAGCTTAGCCATGAGATATGACTTTTACATTTATATAAAGGAGAAAAGAAAGTCATTTTCCAAGTTTGTTTCCACAGAAACAATATCCCATATTTTCTTCTTCTGTGACTAAACATGAACAAGCTCCCACTAGAGGAAGTGGAATATAATCCTTGCAAAATACCAATTAAGACCAACTATGAGTACGAAAGTGTCAGTGGTCACATTCACTCAACAAGCACTGATTCCAAGCCTATCCTGGACTGGGGACTGTGCTAGGCCCCGGAGACACAGGGAGGAAGAAGACCCAAGGCCTGCCGTGTAGGTCTTCATATGCACTGAGAACAGCCAAGTAGTGGTGAGAACAACAGCCAAGCAAAAGGACGAATGTAATGCAGTTTGGTAAGTGCTATAATGGAGGTGCATCTGGAGTACTAGGAGTGCTGTGGGTTGACTGAATTGTGTCCCCCAAAGTCCATCTTAGAAGCTTAATTCTCACTGTAACTGTTGAGGGTGGGAAATCTATTATGGTAATTGAAAGATGGGGCCTTGAGGAGGTGATTGAACCATCGGACCATACCACAGTGAACGGATTAATAATGGTGGTCAGGGCGTGGTTCAGGGGCTTCAAAAGGAGAGTGAATGAAGAGGTTAGTTTCTTCTCTCTGCTCCACCATTTTTGCAGTGTGATACTCTGCCATCACTCTCGCCACCACCAAGGCTCTTACCAGATGTGTTCCCTGGATTTTGGGCTCCCCAGCCTTTGAAACTGTAAGCAATAAATTTCATTTTCATTGTAAATCACCCAGTTTTAGGTATTTTGTTATAAGCAACAGAAACAGATTAATACAAGGAGAGAGCAACTAATAGCCCCAAGCAGTCATGGATATTTGACCTTGATCTTGAATAATTGATGAACTTTTGCCAGAGAGAGAGAGAGAGAGAGAGAGAGAGAACAATTAAGGCAAAGAGAACAGTACGTTCAAAACCATACAAAGGGAGGTATGAAAGAGCAATGTAATTGAGAGGAGACAGGGTGGAGACCATAATATGAGGCTGTGAAAGTCGGCTGGAGCTGTTTGGGAAGGACCATATATGTCTAGCTAAAGTGTAAGGATTTGATTTTATAGGTGATGAGGAGCCACCAAACTACAAATGTAGAGGCATAATCGGCTCCATGCTATTAGAACATTCACATGAGCTGCAGAATAGGGAATGAGAAGAACAGGAAGAATTGGAGGAATGGAGGCAGGGCGACCCGGCTAAGATCTCATAGTTGATCTGGAGATGTGAGAGCTCGCTGACATGTAAAAACCTGTGTGTATGCTTCGGCTCCTAATAGATTACTCAGCAAAAGTCAATTTGATTTCTTTCAGCTTCTCTCCCTTCCCCTTCCAATCTTGCTTAACCCCAGAGTGGGCAGCTGAGCTGGAGCTAATTCTTTAGTGGGATTTTGCAGACAGGAATTTAGACACGAAGAGAAAAATAGCTAGCCCAAAGTCACCACACTCTGCCACTTTTAACGACTTTTGTGGGAGATTTGTTGAAAGGATTAAGTGAAAGGATGTATGTCTCCCACTGAGATGACCATACAGTTAACCCTTTGATTGGCCCCATTGTCTGGCCATCTGGTCTGTGATCTTCCCATCTTTCACAGTCCCACATCAGCCCTGCAGTTCTGCACCTCCCTTCATCCTGAGATTAGAATCGCTCCCTGCAGTCTTTGGTGTGCTCTAATCCTCTTCTACTTCCAGGCCCCAACACGTACTCTTCATGCATTCTCATGAAAGACCCCACCCAATGACCCTCTGTGAAATGGCCGAACCTCTTCACACAGTCCTTGGTTCTCTTTCCCCATTAAGTTCCCAAAGTGAGATGCCACAGAGCCCCTCCTGACAGGGATCTTGCTTGTTACAGACATTAATCAATGTTGTTGAGATGCCCCTCCATCTAAAACTGCCCCTTGCAAGTTCTGAGCCTCTTGACCCAGCAGGATCCAGTCCATTGGCTGGCCAGTGACCAGTTCCATTCTCTTTCTCTCACCTGAACTGGAACTCAGAGACTCAGAGAGTGAGTTAGTCTGTCTGAGAGATGCTGGAACGTGCAAGTCAAAGGGAGCAGGAAGGAGCTTGGACTCTGCTTATGGACCCACTGGGGCTGGACTACAGAGGAAAGAGTTAAGGGACTGTGCAGCCCCTTTACCTTGGTTCCTGACTTTAACTGATACTGGCCTTCTGGCTACACTTTGCACTTCTGGGATCTGAGAGCTATCCTCTATATGCTTCCAATGAGCTCTCCTTTTGGTGTTGTGTTATCTTGAGTGGGTTTCTGTTTCTTTGATCAATCATTTCCTGACTCTGCTATATTGTAAACCCCATCAGAGCCAAATAAAAAGAATATTGGTGGGGGAGGGGGGAATCAAATTCATACTGAGACTTAGCATTGAAATTAGGTTTTTTTGCTCATAGCTTATAATGCTGCTGTAAAACAGGCTGCTTCTGTCGCCTCTTATTTTTTTCTTTTTTTATCCTCCAAGTACTCCATGACAAAGGGCTCTAAAAAGCAATCTCCACTTAAAATTGTCTTAAAAGATTTAGCCAGCCTTAGTCTAATGATTTTGGCTCAGTATGAGAACTAATTGTAATGACCAACTATTTAAGTCCTAAGAATCATAATATCTGGGAACATGCATGTAGAGTAGGGACCACCAATAAATTTTAAGACTGAGATACAGCACCTGTCTGGCTACTGCTAAGCTACAGCTAAGGCCTGAAATCCTCCCAGCGCCCATTGTCTAGCTCTTAATCCTGTTCATGATGCCAATTGTAAAGCTAGGCGACCACGCTAGTTGTCACGGCTCTTTTACCTGCTGGTAATCCTGCATCGGCTGGGCCAATGGTTGAGCTAGCACTGGGTCTGGAGCTCCCAGACACCTCAAGCCCATTCACAGACTGGGTCACAAACCCTTCACACACCGGTCTGGGTCACCAGACCCCTCCACGTCAGGCTAGGTCACCAGACCCCTTCACGCAGGTCTATAAGCTAGGCAACCAGCCACACAGTCCTTGGAAGCTGCAGGTCTGGAAAAACATGGCCACGCAGGGCGGGTGCCCAAGTCAGTAAAACACCAGTCAAAGCAGCGCCGCTGTGCAGGCGCACTTACTCCACCCACACACACAATGTTTACCAAACAACCCTGAGCCAGCTCCAAGGCAAGGGGAGCCTGACCAAATTGTGCCATTTTCCTAACAGCATCTGTTTGTAATCATCATAGGTTTGAATGCACGTGCACACACACACACACACACACACACACACACCAGGTTTCCATAACACAAAAGACAGCACCTCACTTTTGAAAATATGTTTTGATTTTGACAGTGAGCTATGCCAGGTGGTCCATTTGAATGACCATTAATCAGTGTAATGGGGTGTCAAAGCAGGCAGGAATCATTAGGAAGGTATTGTCTCTGGAAGGATTTGCACTTTCCTAAATGTATTTTTATCTAAAGAGACTCACGGGGCTCCACAGTGACATATGTGTCCTATTTACTTCCACAGAGACAGGGTGGCTGGGCACAGATGCACTGATGAAGGATAACCTAAATCAGTTGGAGGGGACTGCACTTGGAAGGTCAAGGATGACTGCGAGAAAGGGCGGCATGAGGACAGCACAAGGACACCATCTCATCCAAGGGGATGAAGACCCTAAATGTCTCCACATCTCTGGGGACCAGTGTCACCAGGGGACAGTCCTATCCTGGGAAGGCTGGCCAGGCCCTGGCAGTAGGACCGGTCTGCATCCTCACCAAGGACAGCCTTCCTATTGAAGAAAAATACCCAAATACCCAATATTAAAGGGACATGGCTTAGCTTGTCACCCTCAGATCTCTGAACATTGCGATTAAACTGTAAAACTGTCATAAAAGGAAGCATGAAGATTAATAGATAATATTCTTTAACACTTCAATTTTGTAGAATTCAAAATGTAAGAAAATGAGTTTTCTGGCCTCTCACCAAAGAAGATATAAATAAATAGTGATCGAGGTTCTAATTTCCTGAGAATTTTAATAAAGAGAAATATTTATGGTTTAAAATTACCTCCAAAATTATGCAGTGAAGAACAGATAGTTTATGACTCTGGAGAACAAAAAGAAACTTGCAAATACTTGATGTTGGCAGATCAATTAAGTGGTAATACATGCTACATTATAATTTTAATCACCATGAAATTAAAATGTGGTAATGAGTGTTAACAGGACTTTATCCTTTCAAACTACGATTTAATTTAAGGAACTTTTCTTGACTACTTCCTTATTTCCTTGGTTATTTTTCTTACCCTGCACGCTGCTTTAGATTATACACTTTCCAATGCATATTATTCAAGACAGCCAACAATTAATGAGTTCTTCTTCCGTTATCAATTAAGGATCTTTGTAGGCTATTCTTACTCATTTTAATCTTGTTCTTTCTGCCTCCCTGCATAAAATATGCAGAGAATTAGAATAACACTTTTTTTTTTTTTTAACAAAAAGGGCTCTTTTTGGTTTTCAAATTGTTTATTTTTTCCAGTGACACAAAAGGCAACCCAAGTGTCAGTTTGCTGTCTTCCAGGGTTACCTCTTTTTTTAGCATGTTTGGGGGAAGGGGCGGAGCTTGTTCTTGGCATCTGTGTGGCAGCTCCTGGTTGGCACTGCCCTTCCCATCTCTGCCATCCCTGCTGGTGCTCCAGGCGTCTTCCCTCCTCCCTGCGACACCACCGCCCCACACTCACCTCCGCACATGGATCCTGTTGCAAAGACCACGTCTCTCTTTGCTGCTCAAACCTCCCATTCCCAGCACCTCACTTTCAAAGCTGCATGCTGGGATGTCTAAAATTTATCTCTAAAGGAGAAAATTTGTTTAATAGTACACCAGAAATGATTCAGATGGCCTAAGGGAAAAGAACAACAACAAAAGTTAAGCCCTTCTGAGTTTTTTCCCTGACCCAAATGTGTGCTGTCTTTTCCCTCGCCACCAGTTCTCTGATTCTGCAACACCACCTGGGTGTCCTACACTTCAATTCAACCCTGAGGGTAATTCCCCGGAGTTAGCACAGTCCCCACAGGTTAAGGGCTCAGTCCCACAAGACTGCTCCCACCTCAGATGCCAGTCCCAAGTCCCAGGTTTCCACCTATACTTCTGACCAACCACTATAAATTTGGGAGTTCCCACATTCCCCTCTTCAGATTTGCTAATTTGCTAGAACAACTCACAGAACTCAGGAAAGCACTTTTTAACATTACTGCTTTATTATAAAGGACACAACTCAGGAACAGCCAAATGGAAGAGATGCATAGGGCCGGGAGTGGGGGAGGACAGAGAGCTTCATACCCTTTCCACACTCCCAGCACCTCTGTGTTCAGCTACCTGGGAGCTCTCTGAGCCTCATTGTTCAAGAGTTTTTATAACCCAATCTTCAGCCCCCTCTTTTCTCATGGTGGGGCGGGGGGTATGAGGATGGGAGAAACTGAGGGCTCCCGCCCTCTAATCATATGTTGGTTGTTTGAGCTTTCTGGTGACCAGCTCCATCCTGAAACTATCCAGGAGCCCCAACCTGAGTCACCTCATTAGTATAGACTCAAGTGTGTTCTTATTAATATGGACTCAAGTGTGTTTGTTAACAAAAGACACTTCTATCACTCAGGAAATCCCAAGGGTTTTCGGAGCCCTGTGCCAGGAACTGGAGTCAAAGACCAAATATATTTTTTATTATACCACGCCTTCCCAGAAGATCCCATCATGTCTCACCCAAGGTTTACTCCTCTCATCTTGAGGTCAGCACTCTCTCTGTCCCTCCAGATCAATGCTTGTCTTCTTTGATTTCCTACATGTAAAACTGTAGCCCTCCCCCACAATGTGGGAAACCTCAGCCTCTCTCCATAGCTGTTGGTCTAACTCTAGAATCCATTCCTTGCACCCAACCAGGCAATCCCAGGATCACAATAACCCCATTTCCCAAATGTATTTTTAAGAGAATGATTTGTTCTGCCAAAAACACCCTGGGAGTGGGGAGAGGGTGTCTTGAGGGTGGGGTGCTAAAGCAAGACAGTCTTGGATAGGTTTTGCACTGAAACCAACATTTCTTGACCTTGTGTTAAAAAATGCTGGGACCAGACATGCTTTCCTATATCTATGATAATCCTGAGACCAAGCAAAAATAACTTAGTAGTCTTGGATAGGTTTTGCACTGAAACCAACATTTCTTGACCTTGTGTTAAAAAATCCTGGGACCAGACATGCTTTCCTATATCTATGATAATCCTGAGACCAAGCAAAAATAACTTAGGTTCTTGGTCCAAGAAATACCAACTCCTACAAGATGAGGCTCTGAATCAACAAAACAGTTAAATTACCAAAACGAAGAGCATGCTCATTAAAAGTCATTTCAAAATCCTAACCTCACTGCACTCACCAATCATGTAAAGTGTTATGCCATAAACTCTACCCAATCCTAACTAGTTCCTTGCCTTGCCACCTTTGCCTCAAAATCACCCACTCTGGTCCCTTGTTAGGTCCTTCGATGGTTGCCTGCCAGCTATAGGATAAAGTAAAACCTTTTATAAATTAATCCCAGTTTATCTGTCCAGATTCATCTCCATCACTCCCAACTTTGCACTTTATTCCACAACTCTGAAGAATTTGCAATCACCCCCAAGATACACATACACACCAACATGTTTCACATCTCCATGTCTTCATTCATTTCTGTGATTGTTTAAAATACCCTCCTCCTCTCCCTCTGTTGCCTTGGATAACTCCTGTCGATGTTTACGAGTCCATGTCCACTTCAGGAAGCTCTCCCTGAACCCTAGGCTAGCACAGGTGCCCTTCCTTCCTCTTTTCTCTAGAGCACCTTGTGCATATGTCAGACCCTCCCACTTACAACGCTGCATTGGAAGGGTCAGTTCTCATGTCCTGCCCTCTCAGCCGAACTCTGAAAACAGAAACTGCCTTACTCTGCAGCTCCCGGTACCCAACAATTCTAGTCACCTGGGGATGCACAGCTGGTATGTGTTGAACTGAACTGAACTGGATTTTGCCATCATAGTTGTGGTGAATATTTTTCTCAGTTTATTGTTTGCCTTTTATTTGGGTTGTGTGCATTTTTGACATAATTTTAATTTTTACGAAGTTGAACCTATTGATCTTTGTGTGATTTCTCCTATTGATTTTGAGCTTAAAAAGTGAAGGACTGGTTTTTGAGACTCTTCATGACTAAGCTAAGAAATTCTGCAGCCTCATCCTTCTCATTGAGAATAGGAAAACGGCATAAGGCAGGAGAACAAAGGAGACACTTTCCTCGTGCACTCCCAGAAATCCATGCTCTTTCCTTTTCTTCTTGTTGAGGAATGGTACATGAGTCAAAGGCACAACTTAATGTTTTGTACCTTGGCTGTTATAATTTTCATCAATACATGAAGCAGCTATCTTAAAGTTAAGCAACTCCATTTGTCTAAGAATGTTTCTAAGTGCTTTCAGATGAAAGAAAAACATTTCCTGTTTTACTCTTTTCTTACTTTGTTTTCTAAAAAAGGATAATATACCTCAGCAATTTTCTCAGCAGGCTCTGCCTGACTGGCTCTGTTCTTTGCCCTTGGGGTCTCCATATGGAATGCTTGCCAACCCTTCCAGGGCCAGCTCTCACTAAGCCCCTTCTCTGATGAGCTCCTCCTCTTTCTAAGCCCCTCCCCCCACCCTGCACCCACAGATACGCGCTTGTAAATGATGCTCCTAAAATGATAGCAACATGAGGGCATGACTGATGTCTCTTTTATTTGCTCATTTGCTGTTCAAACATTAACTGAGCATAACACGTTCTCTGCTAAGCACAGAAGAAACAGTAGTGAATGACACAGGCTTGAGCCCTGTCCTTGGGGAACTCATATCCTAGAGAGAGAGAGACAGCTGTCCATCTAATAACTACCTACACATTTGATTATAAGCTTGGAAGGTGCCACAAAGGAAAAGTGTAGGAGAATAAGAGAATACATAAAAGAGGAGTGAGGGAAGGGGAAGTCAGGAAAAGCTTCTCCAGGAAGTGATATTTTAAATTGATATTTGAAGGTTGAGCAGGTGTTAGCTACGAAGTGCAGAGCAGGGGGAGGGGAGGGTACTCCAGGCAGGGGAATAGCACATGCAAAGTCCCTGAGGCACATCGCCATGTGGCTGGCCAAGGACACCTCCTTGCATACAGAAGGTACTCAGCACACACGCACGAAGCAAAGGAAGAAGTAATATTTATTCAACAAATAAAATGATATTATTTTGTGTAATAATATTTCTTTTCAGTATTCTTGTATGTTCAGCTCAAAGTAAAAGCATCAAGAATAAAATTAAGAACTGTCAATGTACTGGAGAGGCAGAATATGATAATAATGAAGAACATGGCTCTGGAGTCAACTCCATCACTTGTAGTAGGTGTGCAATCCTAGGCAAGTTGCTTAACTTCTCTGGGCCTTATTTTCTTCATCTGCAAAATAGAATACTACTACTAATAAAGCAGTATCCACCTCATAGGGTAGTTGCAGGGATCAGTGAGATAAAACATGGGAGGACCTGAGAGCATTCATTAAAAATATACTCTGATCATCTAGCAAAACCAACAAATCCTCTGTAAATCTTCTCAATATCCCTATCTAAGTAAATATTTATTGGGGTTTGAATTAACAGTACTAATAGTTATCAAGAAAAGGGAAGTGTAATTTTTCTTTTTTTGCTTTCTACCTAAGGAATTTCCCTTGTGAGTATGTCTATATATAGCGTTGCTGGTGAAAAGTAGAGCAGAGAACAAGACTTCCAAATGACAGAATTATATTTCCGTTTCAGTCATAATTACATACCTTTGCAGCATCTACCATGAACTCCAAGCATCATTTCTCCTCTGTTTTCACTTTTAAATACCTATCGGTTTTGGAATCCTTCTGGCAATCTTCTTTACCTTTTCAAACTGGGACAATTTAATTAGAATCCTGACTGCCCTCCCTTACACTAGCAATTGCTTAAGTTTTTGATAAACATTATTAAAACAAAGGATATGTTGAATATGCCAGAATATCAACATATTTGTTTCTGAGACAAGATTATGGGTGGTCAAGTGACTTGCAAATCGTTAATGGACTTGACATTTAGATTCTCCTAGCCTTGACTTTCAGCTTTGGAACCTGCATTTAATTTTGACAAAGACCAGACTTCGTCTTATACCTTTAATTTTTGCATTGGGTCGACCAACCTACCAGCCTTTCATTCCACCCAATGGAGCTAGGCAAGAAGAAAAATTAAAAAGAAGCACTTGGGGGGCAGCTGGGCTGGAATGGAAGAATAACCATTAATTAATGATCGATTAATCCCCCTTGGTCTGCCTTGATGAAGATGTATCCTGTGCAGATAGGTGGTGGTCAAGGCTACCTGCATCGATGTAGGGGCAGAATGGGAAGTCTGGCATGATTGCCAAATTTACCAGTGTTGAGCTTTTGATTTGGAGACATCACTTTCTTGACTTGTTTTTTGTAACTTAATTGAGATATAACTTACATATTGTACAATTCATTTACTTAGAGTGTACAATTCAGTGGGTTTTCATGTATTCACAGAACTGTGTGACCAATGCCACGATCAATTTGAGAACATTTTTATCACCCCAAAGAAACCCTATACCCTTTAGTTATCACCCCTTCAACACCCCCATCCATTTAGCCCTAAGTAACAAATAATCTATTTTCTGTCTCTATAGATTTGTCTATTCTGGGCATTTCATATAAATGGAATCTTAGAATACGTGGTTTTCTGTGACTGGCTCTTTCACTAAGCATGATGTTTTCAAGGTTCATCCATGTTGTAGCATTTGTCAGTACTTCATTCCTTTTTATGGCCAAGTAACAATTCATTGTATGGCTATACCACATTTTCTTTATCCATTCATCAGTTGGTAGACATTTAGGTTGTTTTCATCTTTTGGCTATTATGAATAATGCTGCTATAAGCAATCACATACAAGTTTTTGTGCAGATATATGTTTTCATTTTTCTTGGGGGTGTATATATATATATATTTAAGAGTGGAATTGTTGGGTCAAATTTTCTTGATGTTTTAACTTAAAAAAAAACCTTTCACCAAATTAAAATAAATGACATCATTTAGTAAATAATAGTATATATATATATATATATATATATATTTAAGAGTGGAATTGTTGGGTCAAATTTTCTTGATGTTTTAACTTAAAAAAAAACCTTTCACCAAATTAAAATAAATGACATCATTTAGTAAATAATAAAGCACTTACAAAAATAAGGCTTGATTAAAGCTCTCTTGTAGGATATTTAATCTCCTAGTTTATTCCAGTAATGCTGAATTAGTTTCTTCTATGTATTTTGCACTGTGCTGTATGTATCGGGAGCACAGATTCAAAGAAGATGAAGACGTGTTCCCTAACCTGGAGGGACTTGCGGTTTATAAAAACAAGTGACATGTATTGAATCCTTACTCTGTGCTAGCATGATATTGAATGTTTTATGTATATTAAGTCCTACTACTACTGATATCCTATGAGGTAGGTGCTATTATTATCCTCATTTTACAGAGAACTTAAGTTTTCTGCCCAAGGTCATGCAGCTGCTAAGTGGCAGAGAACCACCACGCTCAATCACTCTCCCAGGCTGCTTCACTAGCAACGGTATCATACACAAGAGTTGAGCGTGTCATCTGAAGTTAGATATCCTGGGTTTGAATATACTGCCTCCCCCACTTACCATGTGACCTTGGGCAAATGAATCACACTTCCTACACCTCAAATGCCTAATCTGTAAAGAGGGGCTAATCCAAGTACCTACTTCATAGGGTTGCTATAAGGATTAAATGAAATAAACATAAATCAGGTGCATGATGTATAGTTACTGCTGCTCAATAAATACTAGCCCCTGTTATTATCCATAATAAACTCTATAAACAAAACATTACAAGGGCATGTGATACATTTTAACAGCTGACAAATGTTGCAATTTGTCTCTGCTGGGAAGAAAAAGAAAATCAGGCTAAACTGCAGAAACACTAAACCTGTTTGTCTCCAGCCAGTGACATTAACAACTGAAGTCTTTTTTTTTTTCCCCATAGCAGAGCTGTCTTGTTTTCACTGGTGAGTAAAATACAGAAGTTACAATCATTGGTTACAGATTACAGCACATGAGCAAAAAAATGTCCACGTGCTGAAGAAAATGTCTGTGTGTAAGATGATGTTTCAGCTAATCTTAAAGATAACTTTGAACTTACATATTTCTTTAAGAATATAATGTCTCACCCAAGTCATGAGGCCCCACTTCGAGGCAACTGATATTTTTTAAGAGAACTGCTTGTGTAGCTGAGTCAGCTACGGGTCATCGTGAGACATACATACAAACACACACCACAGTGACTCTCCCTAAGGATTCTCTCAAACTCACATGGTCGATGCTTAATAAATATTTATTCCCTCTCTCCCTACTGTCCCCACAGAACTTCACTTAGAGATCTAAATGTATTATAACTACTTGCTTACATCTGTTTTTCCCCTTGGCTTCTGGATTTGGGGGGAACAGGAGTCATGTGTTATTCTTAGTATTAGAAGGCCTAGCCCAAAATCTGGACAATGGTATACGTTGAAAAAATGTGATCGAGTAGAATTTTAGGAGTGTATACAATCTTTTGGCCTGGGATTCTATTTAATTTAATTATCACACC
Source organism: Galeopterus variegatus (assembly GCF_000696425.1). NCBI lineage: Eukaryota > Metazoa > Chordata > Mammalia > Dermoptera > Cynocephalidae > Galeopterus > Galeopterus variegatus. The sequence goes on from NW_007727797.1 coordinate 165,792, forward strand.
AAGCCTGTGCAGTCGGTTTTATTATTTCTGCGTTAGCAAGTGAGGAAACTGAGGTTTAGAATGGTAAAGCAACCTGCCCAGGTCATGAACTTGGTGGAGCTGGAATTCAATTACAGGTGGAACATTCGATGGGTGATTAAGACTCACATAAAAATCAATCAGCCTATTATCACATTAAGACACTAACTACTATGACTGAAAGAAAATGCCTGAAGCTTCCAGGAAGTTCAATATCATAAAAGAGCTTACATTAATTGCCTTCGGGCCCATGGCACTGAGCTAAGTGCTGTAAAAGGTAATCTACACAGATGGCATGACTCTCTGGTGGATTTTTTAAAATAAAATCCTATATGTAAAGTATAATTACGTGTAAGTGGAGGATTAGCACCACAGTGAACTTGAACTGGTCGGAATGTGGACCAGATGGATGAGAGCACTCTGAGAGCAAGGACTGGGTCTTTTTTGCATTGTCCCAGGGTCCTGCATAAAGCTGGTGCCCAATACGTGTGGCTGAGATGATAATGTATAAAGGTACAAAGGTTACATAACCATTGGATCTGAATACAAAATGTCAATCAATGGCACTAGAGTCAAAATGAAAGTGTCCTTCCTAGCTCGTTCCCCACCTGTGCATCAGGCCTCCTCTGCAGGAGTTTTAGGGTCTTTGCTTTATTGGCCTTAAGATGAAAGCTATGGGAAAGTCATCTTAACTGGCATATCCTCGGCATTAATGTTCCAGCCCTAGCAATAGATATGGGATATATGGTCCAGGCTGTATTGTGTGACCTCCAGGAGTAGAAGGGTAAAGGAATAGTTCACTATAGCATTAAGACCTTCTCTTCCCCTCTGCTTTGGAAGCTGACTGGAGGTACAGAGAAGGCACTGGACAGGTGAGAAGATAGGGATGGAGGCAGGAGCTCTGTTAGCGGAAGCCTAGAGGACACCTCAGAGTCCCAGAAGCAGCAATGCGGGGTTGATGCTGAGCCCCAGAACATGGGGCTGCAGCTGGTCTAACCACTGCTACAGGTGACATTGGTTGTGGGTACAGGATGGGGAGAGAGTATGCTGGAGGGGAGCCTGGGGCCTGGGCCTTGCAGAGGAAGGGAAGGTGGGCTAGAAAGAGCACGTACATTCAACAAAGGCTTATCATGTGCTTAGGGCTGAAGCCTGGGGAGAGTGTGCTGGGGGATATGGGAGCGTTCTATGGGAATGTAAATAAGAATGAGCTCCAGGATTTCACAGTCTAGAGAGGAAGATGGACACAGACACAGCCAATAGTAATTCCATGTGACAAGTGGTAAGAATAACAATGCAATCACGTATTACAATAAGAAAGGGCAGATGAAGAAGTAGGTTATGGAAGCTAGTACGCATCAATAGTCAGAGAGTTCTGGACACAAATCCTAACCCCGTCACTTACAAGGTGTGCAACCTAACACTAGTCATGTAGTCTTATGTAAGCTTCAGTCGTCCCATCTATAAAATGGGTATAACACCTGCCTCATAAGGGTTTGTAAATAAAAAATGGTATTAATTTAGGCAAAAATGTTCACATGAGAAAACCCAAGTTCGTAGGGAAGCAGACCATGTACAGCCCTTTTGGCAAGGAATTTGTCACAAAAGGGCAATTCCATTTAACAGTCATTTACTCATTGAACACACAGCCATAGAGCTGCTTGGGAACTTATCATAACACCAAGATGGAAATTACTTTTTTCTCATGGAAGTTCTATTTAAGGGGTTGCATGTTACTATTTACTATTCCCCCTAAGTGTCTGTCGGTCTGATCTCTCTCCCCTGGGGCTAGCTGGGAGGGGCAGCTCTGCTACACAGTTGCTTTCATTCCTGTAACCCCCAGGATACTGTGGGGTTACATACTGTTGGGTTACACAGAGGGGACCCAGGTGGAGCTCATGGCTCATCGGTTTTCAAGAACTCAGTAAATGGTGGTCCTTTCCCGATGTGGGCAGGAAACTCTACTTCCTTATTAACAGGTACCTCCCAGCTCACCAAGGTTGAACAGCCTGGCTCTCACCTCGATTCACATTCTCCATCTCTCCTCTTGATGACCTAGCTGCCTCATCACTCTGGCCCCAGGGGATACTGGTTTCTCTTTAACAGTCTTACTTCCGAGTGCTGCTTCTGGAAGAAGGGGCCCACAGCACTCTGCCAATGATTCAATGCCAAAGATTCTTTATCACCCCAACCCAGATACCACCCCCTTCCCAGCAGCTCGGTGGGCCCAAGCAAATGAATCCATGGTCATGACCTTTCCCTATAGTCTCCCCAGACCTGGTCACCTCCATTCTTGATACCCCCCCCCCCCCCCCCCTGGCCTTGGCCAGTTTTTAAAATCTTAGTACTGTTAGCTGTGCCTGGAGCCAGGGCAGGGGAGGGGAGAGGGGTCAGGGAGCACAGGCGTGAAGCATTCTCCTGCACCCTTGATTGCCTGGTATTGATTTTCTCCCATTCCTCTCTTTTTCATTGCCCCATAAAGAAGCCAAAGTAGTAAAGCTGTCAGGACATTTTCTAAAAGAAAGATGTGCTGAATGGAAGTGTTGTTAGTGGCTCTTAAACAAAGAGGGACAGGATGGCTCTGTGGGAGGCTCTTGTGCTGCTGTGGGCTGTGAGTGGAGGATGGGGTTTGGAGAGAGATCCGCACTGTCAAGGGTGTGGTTGCAAATGTTCCTAGAAATGAGGGGAACACATTGGCTGATTCCTCCCCCGTAAGAAGAACAACTCACAGTGGAGCGGCTGTGCGGTTTCAGTTTAGGCTGTGAGTGGAGGATGGGGTTTGGAGAGAGATCCGCACTGTCAAGGGTGTGGTTGCAAATGTTCCTAGAAATGAGGGGAACACAGTGGCTGATTCCTCCCCCGTAAGAAGAACAACTCACAGTGGAGCGGCTGTGCGGTTTCAGTTTCCCAAATGAGGCTGAACACTTAAACACTAGGGAGTCCCACAGATCAATGCAACTTAGTTTCTGTGCCTACTTGACGTTGCATCTCCAGCCCAGAAAAGAGAGGACAGAAGAGCTGAAAGTAACTTATAGAATCTGTGCATTATGAGAAACAGCGTGGGTTGCAGGATGTTGCAAAGGTGTTGCATGTGCTATAACAATGTCAGATCAAGATCCATCTCTGTCATTTACTAGTTTTGTGGCATCAGGCAAGATACATAAGCTTTCTGAGCCTCAGTTTCCTCATCCTTCAAAATCCTTAATACCTACTTACAGGGATACTATAAATACAAGGGTACTTCAAAAGTTTGTGGGAAATGGAATTTAAGGATAATACAAATCTTTCCATGAACTTTTTGAAGTCCCCTTGTATAAAAGTAGAATCCTATAAGGGAATCTAATCTAATGTATTGCACATATGTGTTCAATAAGTGCTTCCTTTGCCTATTCTTCATTTGTTGGCTAGAGCCCTTAACCCAATCTCTGCATGAACTTTCATGTTTTAACAGGGGCTTATGGGTCTGTTCTAAGACTTAGTATCTTTGCGGTTTAACAAAGCCCCTTTGATGGCTAAAGAAGCATTCCTGTACCAGAGTATAAGGCAGAATACCACAGGGGTTAAAGCAGGAGATTGACAGCCATTAGTAACGTTGACCTCAGAAGAGTGATGGAGTTTACTTGCTCACCTGCACAAGTGTTTATAAAAGTGCTGAGCATAATGCCTGGCCTAGAGCAGGCATGCAAGAAGTGTGTGGTAGGCAGATTCTAGGATGGCCCCCAGAATTCCTGCTCCCTGCTATGCATGTCCCATGTAATTCCCACCCTGGGAGTGTGGGCCGGGCTTGTGAATGTGATGGGGTTTCACTCTAGTAAGTTAGGTGCCAAAGGTAAAGGGATTTTTCAGATGTGAGTAAGGTCCCAAATTAGTAGATTTTGAGTTCATCAGAAGGAACATTATCCTAAATAGGTCTGACTCAACCAGATGAAAGCCCTTAAAAGAGACACAGGGCCCATCCTGAAGGGAGAGATTCTCTTGCTGGCTTTGAAGAAACAAACTACCACAAATTCTGTAGATGCAAGGAAATGAATTCTGCTAACAACCACATGAACTTGGACAAGAACCCCAAGACCAAAGACCCAGCTGACACCTTAATTGCAGCCTTATCAGACCCTTAGCAAGGACCCAGCCTAGCTGTGCTCAGACCATGGAAACCTGACCCCTGCAAAATGTGAAATAATAAATGTGTATTGTTCAATGCAGCAATATTTGTGGAAATTTTTAATGCAACAACAAAAAACTAATACAAAGTGGTAGACTGTTTTTAAAAATTACTATTAGTAGTAAAATAATAGGACAGAATCATGCCAGATGGGACTCTGGCATGGGTCATGGCCAGGAGAGCATCACATAGACAAGATAATCATTCTTTTGGAAAATAACTGACTTCTCCCCAGTAAAATAAAACTTCATTCCCCCAATTCCAATATATACATTCTTCTGAATAAATTCCCACATGCCACCTGACAAAGCACATCCTGGAGGCAAACATTTCAAGGAGCACAGCTGGATGGAGAAAGTACAGGCTGATTTTGGACCCCGTGGCTGGAAGCAGGAAACAAATGTACTCAGATGCTATTTTGAAATATGAACATATCCGTCCTTTCCTCCCCAAGAGTGGACCTTCCCCTGTTTAAACTAAACCATTCTGAGCTCCTTATCTAAGGCATGGAATGAGTTCCAGAAAGGGAAGAAACAGAAGCCCTTCTGCTTTTGGTTTTCAGAAAGCCAGCTCTCAAGGGACAACAGGGAGGACTCTGGGTTTAAACAACAGATTGGGAGACATCAGATGAGTAAGGGGCAGGCTACGCCCACCTCTGCAGAATGGGGGAAGCGGGAAGTGAGGAAGGAGGGGATGAGAGCACAGGCTTCGTGGATCTCTGAAGAAGGGGCGTTGTTTATCTTTCCATCAGGCTGAGCTCATGCCAAGGCAGATTCTCCAGAAAAGTCTGGGGAAACTGAGAGTATGGAAGACTTGTGTTTGTTTCCTGGGTGGAACCAAAAAGGCAGCATGATCTCAGAAAAGAAAAGTCTCCATATTGTAAGGAGAGGACTCTAAACAATCCCATAGGGATCTCCATGGTCCAGCAGGGTGTAACAGTAGCAGAATGACTGAGTGCACTCCAGAGGGACAGGAAAAGAGCTGAGGGGAGGCCAGACTTGAAGGAGACTACATGGACTGTCACTGAAGAGCCAGAACATTCCCACAAATGCAACAACAGATAGATGACAATCTAGAGCAGATAACGATCCTTCCTCAACCCTAGATCTTGAATGGGACTTCCAGAAAATGGTTGCACAGGTGGGGTGGGGTGGATGGTAACTAAAAATTGAGGTTCAATTTCTACCTTCCAGCAAGACAGGGTGGGGGGCTTTCAATGAAAATTATACTGAGTGCTGCCAAACTGAGTTATTTTTAACTGAGATTTATATTCATTGAAAATAATTAGTCTACTTCAGGGAGAACAAATGAGAAGCTAGGGATACATTTCCAGGTGGAAAGAGTCTGGGGCAGGTCATGACAGAAGTGGCCCCAATGACATACAGTTCCTTTGTCCACACCCTTGCTTTGTCTCCTTCCCTGTTCCCTCCATGGGATCTGCTCAGGCCAGTGGGTGTCAGTAAACGAGAGGCAAGCTGGGGCTGACCTTGACTCTGGAGCATGCCTCGACCTTGCTGCTTTTGAGACCTATCTCCATGTGAAGAAGCCCAGGCTGGCCTTCTGGAAATGTGTGGCCCAGCCAACAGCCAGCACCAACTTGTGAGTGAAGCCATTTCAGACCATCCAGTCACTGGAAGTTGCCAGATGACCTCGGCTGCAGGAGTGCTTCCAGGCAAAACCAGCATAGGGACCACCCACCTAAACCCAGCCTAATTTGTTGACCCACAGAATCATGAATCATTAAAAAGTTGTTGTAGACTGCCCCAGTATGTGCTGGTTTGTTACACAGCAAAAGATGGCCAACATTGGGGCACACAGGGAAAATATCTCAGTGAAACATGTGAAATGAGCTCCAGTCAGGGTCGTTTCATATGAGTGGATCAGCCCAATGAACCAACATAACTGCATCTATGTTGCATCTACATTTCATTTGATTTTCCACACAGACCCTGTGAAATGAGACTTATTATTGATATGATAACTCAGACCAAAGGAGTTGTGTTAAAAGCCCCCTGTTTTCCACAGAGTTCAATGTGTTTTTTATAACGTGCCCCAAACGCTTACAGCACATTGTAGCGCTTACTGTTTGATAGAAGCCAGCGTGTGTGATCGTGAAGCCCGCCTTTCCTTTCTGGTTCTAAGGCCCACTCTCACACCACAGGCCTCTTCTCCCAAAACAAACAGAAGAGTGAGAGAGAAGAAGAGGAAGGGGAGGGAGCCTTTGTAACACCCCTGGGTGGGAGCTGAAAATCACCACGGAGCTCAGTGACCTCCTATGAGACAGGCATTTAATTCCTCTGTTTGGACAGCTGAGACTGGCTACCTTCTCCCGCAGGCCCAGGCAGTAAGAGGGAGCTTCTCAGGGAAAAATTTCGACAGCAAATAGGTGAACACTCTCCAGTGACCCAGTACTGTCTTCCAGGAATACTTGAGAGAATTTTTGGCTCTATTTTCTATCACTCTTGATTTTTTTCCCCCATCGGGCTCAGAAAGCAGAGTGACATAAAAGCTGAGTATGTGCTGAGGATGAGGGGAGAAGTCTCCAAAGAAATCATTTAATTCACAGTTTTAGATTGGGAGATTCTCCTGGGCCATGTAAGCCGTAAAAAAGCAGATCTCTGTCAAGAGGCCTATTCTCTGGGGCAGTTCTGAGCCAACTTGCTTGTCCTTGGAAGATGCCGCAACACCTAAGACACTCAGAGACCATCAGTCAATATGTGGTATCCTCTCTAGCTATATTCTGTTTAGAAATGCTGGACTCCCCCCCCCCCCCCCCCATTCCTAAACTCAGGGGAGGGGTTTCATATGCAGAGCATGGTGGAGAATCCTAGCTCTGACTCATGAATGGATCACCTCGGGCCTGAGCTTCATCACGTGTGGAACAGGGACAGCGATGCATGCGTGCCTTGCTGCAAGGATGGATTGTGAGGATCACAAGAAAGGCGTGTGAGCACCCTGTGTGGTTCTGCACCTCTTAGGTGCTCCTGGTACTGACTCTCACAGTAGGTGAGCAGAAAGCTTCAATTCCTCCTAATCTTTCCACACACGTAGTTATCAGAGTGGTGAATGGCCAGCAGTAGGTTGTTTTTATTTTGTCCAAAAAGGTAGGAATTCTTTATTTTGCTTACAGAAAGCAGAAATTGTTCTGCATTTCTAAAAAAAAAAAAAACAAAAAAACAAAAACCTTCCCTTTGGTCCTCTGCTAAATTGGAAAATTCAGCCAGTCCCCCTGGAGTGGACTCAGTTGATTGCCTACCCAGCAACCACTTCTCCCCTACTCCCTACCTCCTTTTTATTTCCTCCTGCCTTATAGAACCCTGATTTTATACAGATATTCATGCTTCTCTCTGGCCGTGTGCTACAAGAAGGTGGTCCTCACCCTGGCTCCAGTGGGTTTTCTGATTGGTCTAACCCAAGATTTCTCACCCTCAGTGCTATTGATATTTTGGATTAGATACTTCTTTCTTGTGGGGGGAAGCTATCCTGACCATTGTAGGATGGTTTAACAGTATCCCTGGCCTCTACCAACTGCACACCATTAGAACTCCACTTCCTCAATTATGACAACCAAATATGTCTCAAGACATTGCCAATGTCTCCTGGGGGGGAGCGGGGAGGGACAAAATTACCCCCAATTGAGAGCACCAGGTCTAAGCTAATTATAGTGGTCCCATTCCCTCCCCCAGCCAGTAATTAATTTAGACATTGTATGTTATGTTAGTTCATTTTATGTCACTTAGAATACTGGAAACTGGGTAATTTATAAAGAAAATGAAATTTATTTCTTACAGTTTTGGACGCTGGGAAGTCCAAGGTCCAGGTGACCCATCTGGTGAAAACCTTCTTCTTTGTGGGGTTTCTGTACAGAGTCCTGTGGTGATGCAGGGTGTCACATGGAGAGAATGGCAAGAGGGAGAGCTAACCTCTCACTCACTCTCCTTATAACGTCATCAGAACCACACCCGGGACAACCACACTGAGGGATCCCCACAAGCCACCGACCCATCGCTCCATGAATGGATCAATCCATTCACAAGGGCATGATCCAATCACCTCTTCAAGGCTCCACCAAGCCACCGACCCATTGCTCCATGAATGGATCAATCCATTCACAAGGGCATGATCCAATCACCTCTTCAAGGCTCCACCTTCCACCACCACATTGAGGGGTTAAGTTCCGACGTGAGCTTGGGGGGACATTCAAACCACAGCATATGTGATGCATTTCTGGGCAATAGAACTGAGGAGAAGTCTGCTGAGGCTTCTGAACAAGGTTTCCTCACTCTTTAAAACAGGCTCAAGGAGTACATAGCTCCCTTTCTTTTGCTGGACATTTTTAGGTCTGGTTTTAATGACCAGAACTGTAGTAGTTATCTTGCAACCATGGAAAACCACCTGAAGACAAAGCCAACTCACGGGAAGATAGACTGAGCCTGAATCTTTGAGGATGTCAATGAGCCACTGAGTTAACCAAGCCCGGAGTTCATTCACTGTGATGAGATATCATTCACTTGTTCACTCAACACATGTTTACTGGATGCCTACTATGCATCAGCCACTGTCCTAGAAAGTGGAGCTGGACTGGCAAACAAAATGGACAGATTTCCTGCACTTATTACACTCACATTCTAGTGAACTTAGTGCTTTAGCCACTTTGAGAAGATTTTCTATTGCTTGTTGCCAATGGTAACCAAACTAATACACCCACCAAATGCTAAAACTTGCTGGCACCACTTGGATCTTCAATGATACCTAGGAGGTCTTGTTTTCTTCCATTTGATTCCTATCTTGTTCTCCATGTAGATGCTTCCAAACCTTCCACATTTTGCTAAAAGCTCTGACCACCAACTCTTCCCTCCAGCTTAGCCCTTAACTGGTAAGCTACTGTCCTTCTATGGTCCCCAGTAGCACCATGTGCACACAAACCAATTTCACTGAGTCTGTCCCATCATATGGGACTGTCTATTCAATGATCTGTGGCAAATCTGAGTGCAGAGGAGTAGACGTAGCTGGCTGGACCTAAAGAAGGGGTTGAAAGCTGAATGATGCAGCAAGGCCAGGAGGAGACCACTTCTGCTACAGCACAGGCTGAGGTTCCGATAGCTTTCTATTTCCTTTTCCAATGCCCACAAGTTCTTGCTATAGCTTTACAGAAAGGAGCCATTTTCTTGAAATAGCCCTAAGGTTATCTCTGTTTCAGGGGTGAGCAAACTTTGGCCTAAGAGTCAAATCTAGCCTTCTACCTCAGAAGCTGAAATGGTTTTTGCACTTTTAAATGGTTGAGAAAAATCAAAAGAAGAATATTTCATGACCCATGAAAATGATATAAAATTTAAATTTCAGTGTCCATGAATAGATTTTTGGAACATGGTTGCATTCATTTGCTTGCGTATTGTTTATAGCTGCTTTCACATTACAAAGGAAGAGTTGAGCTGTCACTACAGAGACCATAAGACCCACAGAGCCTAAAATATTATCTGAAAAGTTTGCTGATTCCTGCTGTGTTTCACACAACACAAAAAACCTGCCTAAAACAAGTACCTTCTGAAGTGAGAAACTGTGAGGAGCTTTAAAACAGACAATGCTTCATAGATCATTTAGTTGGTTTCTGATTGGGTCAAGACCAAGTTTGATAGAATCATCCTCTGCCCCTAGAAAAATAGGCCACAAAAGTACAAAAGGAATTTGAATTTAGCTTGGCAGAGAGGATGGCTGGCCCAAGAGATAATACATTTTGGCACTCACTCTGGTAGATTGCTTTTTGAGTATGTTCTGCTAAGAATCCCCTGTGTTTTTGAAAAGCGACTGTCACTACACGAGTATAATCAAAAAGTGCAGTCAGCCCACCCTGTACAGCAGCAGAAACAGAACCGAGCCATGCCTGCACTCTGAGCAACTGAGCATTCCCTGTTGAATTCCCATGGTTGATTGAATTCATTAGTTTGTTCATATTGTAGTTACATTCATTCAATCTACAAATGTGTATTAGGAATTGTGTAAGGAAGGTTGGAAACCAAGCTGAGTGGAGACGTGCAAGAAATATCAAGATCAACAAAACAGACATTTTTCTTCTGTCTGGAAGGGTAACAAGTGCAGAGCTCAGGGTTAGTGGCTAAAGGAGATGCTGCAAGGGCAGTGAATGACAGAAAACAGAATTGCTCATCTACTGGGCTTTTTGTCTTTATCGAGGAGAATAGTTATCAGATTGTTGAGAGTGAAACCTACATGGGCAGGAGAGACCTGAAATCCAGGAAAAATGACCAGAAAACTAAGCTGCTCCAAATGAGGCTATAAAAGCACGGTCACTGGGCACTGGTTACCAACTTGTCTGAGTCTGTTGAGACAGAACACCCACACAGGCAACAAGTTACATGAAGCAGGTTTTTTTTTTTTTTTTTTTTTTAAATTTTTATTTTGTCAATATACAATGTATATGATTATTATGGCCCATCACCAACACCTCCCGCCCTCCTCCCTCTCTCCCCTCCCCCCCAAGAATGTCCTTTCCGTTTGTTTGTTGTAACAACTACAAAAAAAGTATAGTTGTTATATCTTCTTCCCCACCCCACCCCCCCCGGTTTTTTTTTTGTGTGTGTGTGTTTGTGGGTAAATTAATTTGTTTATTTTTTTTTTAGCTCCCACCAATAAGTGAGAACATGTGGTATTTCTTTTTCTCTGCCTGACTCGTTTCACTCAATATTATTCTCTCAAGGTCCATCCATGTTGTTGCAAATGGCAGTATTTCATTCGTTTTTATAGCTGAGTAGTATTCCATTGTGTAGATATACCACATTTTCCGTATCCACTCATCCGATGATGGACATTTGGGCTGATTCCAACTCTTCGCTATTGTAAAGAGTGCTGCGATGAACATTGGGGAACAGGTATACCTTCAACTTGATGATTTCCATTCCTTTGAGTACATTCCCAGTAGTGGGATAGCTGGATCATATGGTAAATCTATCTTCAGCTGTTTGAGGAACCTCCAAACCATTTTCCATAGGGGTTGCACCATTTTGCATTCCCACCAACAATGTATGAGAGTTCCTTTTTCTCCGCAACCACGCCAGCATTTATCTTTCAGCGTCTTTTGGATTTTGGCCATCCTAACTGGGGTGAGATGGTATCTCAGTGTGGTTTTGATTTGCATTTCCCGGATGCTGAGTGATGTTGAGCATTTTTTCATATGACTGTTGGCCATTTGCATATCTTCTTTAGAGAAATGCCTACTTAGCTCTTTTGCCCATTTTTTAATTGGGTTGCTTGTTTTTTTCTTGTAAAGATGTTTGAGTTCTTTATATATTCTGGATATTAGTCCTTTGTCAGACATGTATTTTGCAAATATTTTCTCCCACTCTGTTGGCTGTCTTTTAGCTCTGTTAATTGTTTCTTTTGCTGTGCAGAAACTTTTCAGTTTGATATAGTCCCATTTGTTTATTTTTCCTTTGGTTGCCCATGCTTTTGGGGTCATATTCATGAAGTCTGTGCCCAGCCCTATTTGCTGAAGGGTTTCTCCTATATTTTCTTTAATAAGTTTTATTGTTTAGGGGTGTATATTTAAATCCTTGATCCATTTTGAGTTGATTTTAGTACATGGTGAGAGATGTGGGTCTAGTTTCAATCTCCTGCAAATGGATAACCAGTTATCCCAGCACCCTTTGCTGAAGAGGGAGTCCCGACCCCAGTGAATAGACTTGATACCTTTGTCGAAGATCAAATGGCAGTAAGTGCATGGGTTGATTTCAGGGTGCTCTATTCTATTCCATTGATCAGAGTCTCTGTTATTATACCAATACCATGCTGTTTTGGTTATTATAGCTTTGTAGTATAGTTTAAAGTCAGGTAGAGTAATACCTCCAGCTTTATTTTTTTTGCTCAGCGTTGCTTTGGCTATTCGTGGTCTTTTGTTATTCCAGATAAATAACTGTATAGTTCTTTCCATTTCTGTGAGAAATGTCATAGGAATTTTGATGGGGATTGCATTAAATTTGTATATCACTTTGGGTAGTATGGACAGAACCCTACGATTCATTGAGGACCAGTCCCTAAAGGCTCAGGAAAGCTGCCCAGGCAGGTGGAGTCTTGGCTGTGCATGCCTCACTTGCACCACAGCTGAGGGATCCCCAAAAGCAGCCCTCCCTGGGTTATATACCTCAGGGGGCACATGACTGAATAGGCTAAACTGATGAAGGACATCCTGTTCCTAGGGGCACTGGAACGAAGTCCAGGCTGTTCTGGCCAGTTCCTCCCTTATCTCAGGGTGTTGCATTCCCAGCATATTCTACAGTTGTTCTTGAGAACTACAAGCAAGAAACAGGAAAGAACTGGTTTGTCTAAGGCCAACCAGAGAACTGTCCTGCAGAGTCCATGTCTCCTGGGCTAAACAAATTACCTACCAGGCATGAAGATAAGTTGCCAATGAGATCACTGGCATGTGGACAATGGAACTGTGGGGAATTTAGTGGTGCTGGAAATAAAAAAATAATCAAATATTACCTTGATTTCTATATCATGGAAGAAGATGGAGTCTTCAAACTATAGAGCAGTGGGGTTGGTTCGGGTCAGAATTTTAGTACAGATGTATCAAATTTGGCTATTAGTAATGGAAACCCCAAAAGAGTAGCTTACCATTTAGAGACCTACTTTTCTCATTATATGAGCAGTCCTAAGACAGGCATTGGCTTAGCAGCCCAAGGATGTCAGGACTGAGTACTCTGAGATTCTCTTGGCCTTTCCCTCACTGTCACTTCATGATTACACGATGGCTCCTCCATCACCAGCATAAGGGTCTGTGTTCCAGGCAGAAAGAAGGGAAAGGACAAGAGCAGAATTGCATGTGCCAAGTGACTCTGGCTACCCTGCACCTTTCAAGGAGCTGTCCCCAAAGCTCTACCCACCAACTCACCCCTATATCTCATTGGTCAGAATTGCACCAGATGGTCCACTAGTATCTGACATAGTGGGGAACATTAAGTTTTAGCTGGGCGCAGTGCTCGTCTCCCCCAACAAGACCAGGGGTTCATTAGTAAAGAAGGGGAAAATAGAATAGATGTTGGGTACACAACTATCATTCTCTTAGAAAACAGATTTTCCAAGAAACAGATTATAAGCATGTAAACAGAAAAAAAGAGAGGGAGGGAGGGAGGGATGGAGGAAGGGAGGGAGAGAGAGACAGAGAGGGATTGAAAAGGAGTTGATCACTAGGAACTGCCATGAGTTTTAATCTGCCAAGCAGATTAACCTATTTTTTTTTAATGAAAATGATACTAGGCTGGTAAAAGGAAATATGGTAAATTTAGTGGATGCATTTATCAATCAACATGGCATTTAACAAAGTCATCCATGATGTTTTTAAGGATAAGATGAGAGATATGGACAGGGTGACAGTAGAGGAAGGTAGATTTATAACTGGTTGAAAGACCATCAAAAGTCTGCTGATGAATAGTTAATGTCAGCTCTATAGGCAATAGCTATTCTTGCTATGTTATATTATTTTAATTAATATCAGACTTAGGAACAATAACAATATTTGTAACTGACAGAAGATTCAGTCCTTGTCCCAGTCAGATTCCACATCAATTTCTGGGATGAAGATCTAGGAGACCTTATAGACTTAAAGATGATATAAATCTGGATGACAGATTTCAGAATCCAAAATTATCTAGGTAGGCAGGAATGGTGAACAAATAATACTGGTCATCATTTACTGTGGAGTACGCATAAAGCAAACGTACTTCACAGGGCCTGGTTTTCCAAAGCCTTGCAGTTTCAAATATTGACCTTGCCAAGGACAGGAAATTTTCCCCAGGCTATATAGTCTCTGTTGTAAGATAAAGAATTGTAACACAGCGAGGTTGCTGGCTCAAAGACAGACAGGTTACTGACTGATATGTTAAGATACTGGGAAATTGCTATAAGAAGGAATGTTTGCTAAGATCAAGCTTTTGTTGGTGGGTCAACTTAACTTCTTCTTCTTTTTTTTTTTTTTTCCCTTTTTTGTCTTTTTTTCATGTCCGGCAATGGACCGCAACCCTCAGTGTCGCGCCCATACCGGGCCAGGACCGGCAACGGGATCGCAACCCTCGGTGCTGCGCCCGCCCCTTGCTCAGCCAGTGAGCGGGAACCGGTCTGTATGTGGGATCCGAACCCTCAGCGGGAGCGCTGCCGCGCTCCCAAGCAGTGCACTGTAGCAGTGCGCCACCGGGCCGACCCCTCAACTTAACTTCTTGAAAATTGCATTATGGAATGTCTATTGTGAAACTTGTCAAACTGTACTTAGAAAAAAACCCCACCTGTGTTCTCTTCCTGTAACTTCCTGGTCTGGAGAATAAATGCAGGAAGAGAACCCCAATTTGTGGTTAATTTCCCAAATGGAAGGGATGCCTCATGCTTGAGGGTTCTGGGACATTAACCCCTTTTCAGGGCTTCTCACTGCTCAGTAGAGATGGGCTTTGAGTAATCATTGGTGGCTCTGTCACCCAGAGGAAAAGGGGTGACAAATCCGTGGAAGGCAAAACAACAATTTATTGAACCCCAGATACTATGCTAAATGCTTTCCATACATAATTTCTTGTCCTCTACATATACTTGCAATATAGGTCTTCTTATTATCCTCATTTTATACATGAAAAAAAAAACAAGACTCCAAGAGGTTAAGTCACTTGACTAATATTACACAGACAGAAGTGAAAGAACTAAAAGGCCTACCTAGATCTATCTACCTTCAAGACCAATTCTATTTCTCCTGTAACTTCCTGCTTTACTATGCTAGTAAACGTAAGCAAGTCCTGTATTTCAGGACCAAGCAGAGGATGGAAGAAATAGGCAGGAGGAAGCAGGAAGTAAAGAAAGGACTTGGAGGTTTTGGTGGGCTGAAAGGTCAATGTGGTTGTCTTTAACTTACCTTGAAATGCAGAAAACAATAAGAAGGACAAAGGGAAGGACAGAGGGATGGATGGATGGATTTGTGATCAAGCAAGTGGAGTAGAATGCTCATTGTTGAACCTGGGCAGTGGATATATGGGTGGTAATTATAAAATTCTTTCAACTTTTCTGTATGTTTGAAATTTTCCATAATAAAATGGGGGGAAAGTCAATGAAAATTGACAGCATGCTGCTACCATCTTTCGATGCGGCAGATATAGCCTCTCCCTTCTGGGATGGCACAGCCATACCATAGCTGTTTTCAGTTCTGGGTGCCAGTCTTTTTCAGGGTTGGTGACAAGCTGCAACATACCCTTGGGAGAGAGAACAGAAGGATGATGAATCCAGAAACCATGCCTACCCTGGAAAACAGAAGACAATAGTTCAACATGGTAATTCTAAGAAAATATGTAAAAGAGAGTATATCAGTTACCTCTTGCTGTATGACAAATTATACCAAAATTTAGTGGCTTAAAAAACAAATATTTGTTTTCTTATAGTTTCTGTAGTTCAGGAATTTAGAAGTGGCTTGATTGGGTGGCCCTAGCTCAGGGCCTCTCAGTGGCTGCTGGAGAATGTAGGGGCCGCAGTCGTAAAGGCTCAACTTGGGCTGAGAATTCACATCCAAGTTGGCTCATTCACATGGCAGGAGCTTCAGTTCCTGTTACGTGGATCTCTACACAGGGTTATGTGAGCATCCTGGTGACATGCCAGCTAACATTCCCAGAGCAAGATATCTTTTCATGACTTAGTCTCTGAATTCACACACCATAACTTCTGTATTATTCTAGTCATTCAGAGTGAGTCACTGGGTCCAGCTGAAGCGGAGGGGAATTAGGCTCTGCCTCTTGAAGGGAGGAGCATCAAAGAATCTGTGGACATATTTTAAAATCATCACAGGATGCTTCTTGGAAGAGAATTAGGCTTATTCTTGAAGAACGCTAGTGAGGTAGTTTTTACTTCAATAAAAAGAAAATTTCACTAATAGAATCATCTAAACGAATGGAAAGGAGTTGGTGAGTTTTCCCTCATGTGGAGAATCAAGAAAGAATCTGGATAATTAACTGGAGATGTGATACACATTCCTTTTTCAGCAAGTGCCTGTGGAGCAATTACTATGTGCCCTGCACTGTGCAAAGAGCTGAAGATGTATCAGTAAGCAGGACAGATGTGGTGCCTGCACTCATGGAGGTGACATCATCCTAGGGGAGGAAGACAATAATCAAGTGGATAAGCAAATAAAATAATGACAGACTGTGGTGAGTGTTATGAAGGCAATAAATAAATAGGCTATTGTAATAGCAACGAGGTGAACTATTTTGGTTCTATAGAGAGGGTTCACATAGGGGAATAAAGGTTTGAACCAGATAATTATTTACATTTCTTTCAAAATAATGGTGGTCACTCATTCATTCATCCACCTATTCATTCATTCCATAGACACTTACTGAGTATTTACCATGTGCCAGGCACTATTCAAGGCACTAGGGGTACAAAGTAAACAGTTCCACCTTTGAAGGACTCTGGGGTCTTGTGAGACATAACAAGCTGTATGCACAGATGATGATTCCATGTGATAAATACCTTAAGGGTTATGCACAAGGTGCCTGATGTACACAGGAGTGACAACCCTGCCTGGGACGGTCAGCAAAGTGTTCACAGGGGTGCCATTTGAGCTGTGCTTTCAAGGATAAGGAAGGGGACTGACAATCTGCATAAAAATCTTTCTAAAAGGTCAGCATCTGAGATGCCAGGCCTTATTAAGGAGAAGGAAGGAAGAGAGACAAAAGTGAAATGTAAGTTTAATGAGTTAATGGAGCCTGATGAATGAATGCACTCTGAATTCTGGCTCCTGTGCTACTGCATTAAAATGCACTGGGCTGAGAACTAAAGCACATTTCACATTTAAAACTCCTTGAGAGGAACCCCGATACCACAGGCTCATCACAGCTCTGCTCCCATCACAACAGCTTCCCCATGATTCCCTGCTGGAGGGGGTGGCCCCTCATCACCCCAACACTGTTCCATGCTCCTAAAGTCCACATTACTTAGGATGTCTTTTCCCCTCCTCTCACCAAATACTTCCCATCCATCTGCCTACTGCCTCCCTGAAACCCTCAAACCACTCTAGCCTGTGGGGATTTCTCCCTTTGGGGACACTGTGAGGAGCACAGAGACCATTTGTCTCAGTTCATAGTTGACACTGAAGCGTCTCTTGTAGATTTGCATTGGTTCTGAAATAGATGTAACTTTGGGCAAGCAAGTCACCTAAACTCTCTATGCCTCAGTTTACTTATCTGCAAAATGGGGGTAACAGCACCCAGCTCATAGTTGTGAAGATGAGATGAGCCCATATGTGCGAGCATTTGGACCACTGCCTGGCCCATAGTAGGCATGATATGGACTGTCCGCTGTGACTATTGCAAGCCCTTTGTAGACAGGAGGCATGCCTTCCCATCCTTCAGGGACCCAATAAGGGGCTCAGCATTATCAATGTCACCACTATCTGATGAATGAATAAATGTGTTTTATTCTTACTCCCTCTTAAAGCTCAGACCAACAACAGCCTTGGCTCCAGTTTTCTAAGAGAAATGAGTTTGGGGGGCTGAATTATTTTCTGTGGGCTTTTTTCCAGATCCTAGCTCTTTGAATTGTATGTTTGAATTAACCGTTGGATGGCAGCTTATTTAAAGCCACAGTCAAGTTGGTAAACCTGACACCTCAGCAATTATATTTTCCAGATTTGGAGAGAGGTAAAACTTGGGCCACAGTTAACTGGAAGGCAAAACAAGCCTTTTTTATTGCACCACATGGACACCATTACAGTAATAAGAGGACAGGAGCATCATTCCCTCTGCTCTTTCTCATACTCTAACGTGTTCCTTTGTGCACTAAACACACTTTCTCGCCATTTCTGCCTTCTTCCTCATTTCCAGTGCTTGTCGCTATGTCTCTCGTCTCCTTTCTGCCCCTTCCTCATATCACCAGGCTGGAAGGATGTGGGTCCATTTCCTCCTCTACTGCCCTCTCTGAGTGCCTCCTTCCAGTTCCAGCTATGTGCCTGGACAGAGGAGCTGTCGGCCAACAAGCCCTGGAAGCGCCCCCAAACCACAGGTACCTTCTGGGTGACAGAGTCTAGAATTCTACATCTTTGGCTCACCCACATATGTCACCTGATGAGCCAGGTAGGGGACACGAGATTATTCTTTTTCCATTATCATGCTAGTAAGGGTACACTCACCAAAATGGTCTGTTGGTTTAGAAATCAGAGCACAAAACTAAGAAGCAACACAGGAGAGCTAAGCTTTGAGAATATCTTAAAGGGAGTGTTGAGGTGTGATCCCTTACCAACTCCCAGCTCTCTGTCTCCAGCTCCCACCCATCTTCTGAGCTAGAGACCTATTGCCCTTGATAGCCCCTTTTGAAAGACTCCATAATTGAAAAGATATCATCTCATGCATCCCCCACTCCCACATGCTCCAAGTCTTCTCTTTAATTCATTATCTCAGAAAAATATACCACCATTGACCCCTAGAGGCCATACCCAGCTCCCTTTCTACACATGGTCCTGCCTGACAATCTTTTCACCCCACCTCCTAACAACCCTCCAATTCACCCCTTCCTCTCTAGCCTGCGCCCATGGCTCTCCTCTGGACTGTTGTAAAAGCCTCTTAACACGTGCCGCTGCCCCCAGACCCTCATTGGACCATCCATCTCTATACGGTGCCACTGAAAATTTATTCTATTACCCCAGGACACATCCTGCCTCTTCACACCTCTATGCTTTCGTACTAGCTGTCCTCTCTGCCAATACAATCCATTCCCCTTGTCTAACTGGCAGGTTCTTATCTGTCTTTCAAGAAGGGGTTGAGCACCTTTTCAAATGTTATCTTCACCTGGGCGGAATTAGTCACTCCCTTCTCTGTGCTCTCTTGAACATTTAGAATCTATGATTCTTTGTTTTACAAATATCTGCTTTATCTGTCTCCACAGCTTCTTAAAGGCAGGAATTATATCTATTTTTCTTTGTATTACCTTCTCCTACTCAATTAATACATGTTTGCTAATGGATGAAAGGCTTAAATTTCATAAAAATTTACTGAACACCTACTTCATGCAGACACAGTATTCTAAACACACTAGAAAACGCGATGATTCTATTCTCAAAGAGCATAAAATAGGCCCAAGGAAGTGACCTTGTGAGGGCCTGGGTGCTTCAAAGTCCTTACTTAATACCACTGCATGTTCAGTTCAGTGTCACCAGGTGGCAGTAGTGTGCCATGGTCATGTGGTCCAAGTTCAAGTTCCCAGAACTTCACAAAGGTGGCTCTGCTTGGATCTAGTTGCAAGATTAATAGCAAGAGAACCACAGTGGGAACATGGGCAGTATCTAAGCTGGACTTGGAAGGGGCTTGGTCTTGGGAGCTGCCCACAGCTGCACCTGGCATGCTGTAATGCATTCAGACACAATGCTCTTTCTAATCCATAAACCCAAAGCAGGAAGACTGAGAGGTCTCCAGGTTGGGACCAGATCTCCACTTTGGAAGACCTCCTGCTGTACAGGTGCCTTTAACTTCTCTCAGAAGTGAGCTTCCATTCTGCTGTGCAATGATAGGGCCCTCACTTATGGCTTTTGTCTGTTTAAATTCAGACAACAGCTATGACAATTACGAGATCTTGGGTGACTTCTGTCGGAGCAGTTTTCACAAAGAGATATGAGCTGATTCCAAACTACACTGCATGGAAAAAAACTGAGGGAGCAGAAATAGCCAGGGAGAATATGGAGAGGGAGACAAGGTCGGTGAAGGGTCCAGTCTCACGCCTAACACAATCTCAACCCCCACTCCAGCTGCCCTGCCCAGATGGCAGGGGCGCTTATCTGTGTCCACAGGCCGAGAACATGGGCAGGAAGGGAAACAGTAATCCGAGAAGGATAGAGGACAACACCTAAGTCAATGTTCTGCAGAATGCAGGATTCTCATCTAGGATGAGAATGCCTAGAGGGAGATTAGCCTTGAAAACATGGAAGAGTCAGAACCCTTCTTCCTTTGAGGCAGTGAACTTGGGTATTTCCACAGTTTGGTTTGAGGATAGAAGACATGTAGATTTGAGGAAGTTCATGCCTGGTGTTCTACTTGGGGGATAAAATGAGAAAAGGTTACTCCTTCCTTTCCCCAAAGAGTGAGAATAACGACAGTAATGCAGCAGGCTTGAAAAGATGGTAAGGACTAGAAAAAAGGGATAAGGCCCTATGAAGAATGGGAAAATAAACTGATTAGGAAAACATTTAAGAACTATAGTTAAAGATGGAATTCATGGGTGTGCAGTAGAGCAATTGGTGGGATTACCAGGTTTTCTGCAGCTGAATTCAGAAGTCTGGGATGGTTCTGTTGTTCTGCTTGGTTTGTCTAGAGTTGGGAGTTAGTTAGAGAAGAGGCACAGAAATAAAAGAGGCGAGATAGTGAAGAGCGTTGGTGAGGATATGGTTAAAATGGTTAAGCATGGTATCCAGACTGGGTGGGGAAGGAACTGACAATAAGATGTGCTGGGAAAATCAGAAGTAATTAAGCAGGTGTGGGCCCCAACAGCATAGAGGAATCAATGCAAGGGGGTGAGGACCTAGGAGAGCTAGAAGGAGAATGACAGAGTGCTGTTGGGAGCCCTAGATTTCCAAAGCCAAGGATGTTTCTGTGGCAGAGGGCTACTGATTGGAGCAGAGCAGGTTAGAGCGATGGCTAAATCATTAGCTCAGACTTTTTCAGGCTAGTCAGGGTGGGCAGGAAGCAAGTGAGCCAGAGTTGCAGAGTTCTCTGTGGCTGTAGGGGAGTGACCCAGAGGCCACAGACAATGAAGATAGGATGAAGGACTATAAATTGGATACTGTGGGTTTTAAAATAAGAGAGACTCTTGAAGGATATTCTATAATGCTGATCTGGAAGTGGCAATGGAAAATAAATAGAGGAATGCTTCAGAGAGCAGAGGGAAGGACAAAACTGAATGAAGACCAAAGGACCGGGGAGATCTGGCGATTGAAGAAGCTCATATGTTGGGTGGAATTGTGTAATGAACCCAATCAGCCTTAGAATTTCAAAGGTAACGTAATTATATACATTTTAACCAACGCCTACAACATAGCAGGTGCTGAAAAAATATCTGTTAAATTAATGTCTTTTGCTTTTAGGATTTTTTTTCTTATTCTTTATACTTATCTTCCATAACCTAGTCTCAAAACTTGCTAGATTGCTTCCAGGCAGCTTCTGGGCTTTTCCTCATGACAGATTACAAATAGATTGTTCAATGCAATTCAGCTTCCTTCACTGTCTATCTGCTTTCTTTTCCTAGAAATCCCTTTCCATAAAACTTCCAATTTAACTCCATGAGTTAGAGAAACAAAGGCATAACATGTCTGGATTATTATTCTAACTTAATAAAATAAGAGTAACAATACTAACTGGGCTTCTTGTTTTTTAGTGGGGTTTATTTTGGTGAATCACTTTGAAGTTTATCACAAATTATCTAAGTTACACATTTATTTCTCAAAATCCTGAAAGGTAGGCAAGATGGGTATTGGTATTTCCAATTTTGCACAAAGCAGTTTAGACAGGTCTCGTGACTTCCCAAGACTGGCCAGTGTCACACAGCCAAAACATGGGAAAGCTAGACCGGAACGCATGCACTTCAGGTCTAAGTTACAAGCTCAAGGACAGTGGTTCCTTAAACTTTAGTATAAGTTTGTCCAAAGTGTAGATTCAATAGGTCTGGGATGGAGTTTGGAATCTGTATTTGAAGCAAACATCTGATGCTCATGGTTCAGTGACCATACTCAGAAGAAAAACACTAACCTAAAAATCCTTCTTTTCTTATCTCTTAAGAAAAAAAAAAAAGAGGCTGATCTTACCTACCAGTCAAAGGAATTTTTTTTCTTGGAGAAGTGGAACCCCCAGCTCTTCTCTTTTGCAACCTACCCACATGCACTGATAAAGTTAATTATCTGCCCTGGCTAAATGACTTTCCCTAGCAACACCCTAGCAACTAACATCTGCTCTGCCTTAGGCTACAAAACTGGAAAACCCATTTCTTGAAGTCCAGTGTATTTTACAACAGAATAAAACATCTGAACAGGAAATTAAACAGAAAGTAAACTGAATTCATTGCTAGGAGATGAGACATAGGCCCATGAAACAGTTCACGATAATCCATTGGAACACAATAGTCAAAATAAGAAACTTTCTCCTCCTAAGTCCTATTGAAGTCCAGAAGAGGAGAGACTGCAGGACTTCAGTCCACAGAGGAGACTTGGTGGGGGATGGAGGGGGGGGCAGGGAATTCTAGGGGATGGGAAAGCTATCAGCAAATGTACTGAGGCAAGACTAAAAGTGGAGGACACACGGAACCCAGCCGGGCAGTGCTGGGAGCTCTGACTGGAGTCTATGACCAAGCAGGTAGAGCATGACCAGATCGTGGAGGGCCTTGGAGGCCAACTTGAAAAACTTGAAAAACTTGGGCACTGGGGACAGGGTTGTTAAAAACTTTACTCAGAGAACAAATACTACGGAACCAGGCACTGTGATGTGCATGGAGGATACAGTGGTGAACCCCATAGACATTTCCTGCTCTTATGACGCTTAAAATTTAGTAATGAAGACAGATACTGAACAAATACAAAATTTAAAAATCAAACATATAAATGAATGATATATAATTATACATCTTAAGACTATTAACAGAAAAGGTACTGAGCTCCAGGAGAGCCCTAGGGGCAGGATCTATTCTAGGAAATCAGGGGACTTCTCTGCGGAGGCAGTTTTGCACTGAGGTCTGAAGGATGCATAGGAGTTGGGCAGTGGAGGGTGGTAGGTGGAAGAGTATTGTAGGATTCCAGGCAGAGGGAACAGCACAGGCTAAAGTGCCCAAAACTGAAAAGCAGTGGTGGCTGCAGCCCATGAGAGAAGTGGTGCGTGGCCTGAGAGGCAGATCGAGCAGCGCCTTAGAGCCACATTAAAGATTCTGTCTTTATTCTGAGAGCCTGAAAAGCCACTGAAAAAAGGATTTTAACCTCAGGATTGACATTCAAATCTGCATTTTAAGAATGCTTGAGCTTCAGTGCAGAAGACAGATTGGAGAGCCTGAGTAGACAGGAGCAGCCCAATTAGGAGGCTGACAGAAGGTGACAACTGAGACTGGGGTGGTGGCAGAGGATAGATGAGAAGTAGACTTAAGAGGAAGGTGGCAGGTGAAACTGATGACGTGGGGATGAGTTGGACGTGTGCAGGAGAAAGCAGACGTCTGAAGTGACAGCTGAGCTGGGTCAGGAAAATCCAGCTCTTGTAGTGGGATCGAAGCTTGGTGAGCTGGTCAGAGCCTGCTGTCATATCCCAGATGCTAGGCCAATGCTGTGTAATAGGAAGTACCCCATTTTGGTGTTGGTGAGGCCTAGTTTAAATCCTGGCTAGCCATGGCACATTACCTAGGCGGGGAATTTTAAAAGTTCCTAATCTGGAAAATGAGGGTAGGGGGAGGAGGTGAAACGGGGCCTCCTACCTCATGTGGTTTTCCTATTAAGGTTCAATAAAAAATCAGATATCACGTCCCCGCCTGCTGCAGGCCAGCCCACCTCCACCTTAGATTTGAATATGCTGATGTAGACAGAAAGACATTTAAAAGTACATATGTAGTCTATCAGATATACAATAAACTCCATAAAGACAAGAGTGACATTTTATTCATCGCTGTAGTTTCCTGCCCTCTGAGATAAGATTGGTACATTCTCATGAACAACTTATTTTAGTTTGTAGCATGTATCACAATTATAATTTGAGAAGATTCACATAATTGTTTATTTAATATTTACCTTTGCCACAGGACTGTAAGATTCACAAAGGCAAGTAACATACCTATCTTGTATCCCAGTGCTGAGCACATGGAGGGTCTTTGGAATGAATGAATGAGTTTTTGTTCCCTCTTGTGTCTACCACTCAGCACAGAGCCTGACTCTCAAGTAACATACCTATCTTGTATCCCAGTGCTGAGCACATGGAGGGTCTTCGGAATGAATGAATGAGTTTTTGTTCCCTCTTGTGTCTACCACTCAGCACAGAGCCTGACTCTACGGTACAGCAGCAAATCTACTATATTCAGCAGAAGCTTGATGGATGAATGGTGCCATGTAACATGGAGTCTAGCATGAACTCTAAACCAGTTGATTGAAAATGGAGATAATTCATTCAGGTCACAGATATGGATCTGAGTATCCCCTTGATAAAAGGGCAGCTGTTCAGCTGGATCAGGTACTGCTGTGGGTCAAGGAAGGCCAGGGCTGAGAAAAGAGCATAATTCAGCAAAGGATCTCACTTGGGTGACCTCTCAGAGAAGGTGCCCAGTTAATAGTGGCAGTGGAGTGACAGCACAAGGACTGAGGAGTAAGTGGGCAGGCAGGGAGGGATGGAGACCTCCACTGCAGATGGCTGCTTTGGGCTGTTTGTAGTGATGTAAGAGAGAAAGCAAAGGAGATTGCTCATTAAACGTAGGCACTTCAGGTGTGCTGAGGGCCCTGGGGAAGGAGGAGATAGGAAACCAAAGCTTCTGAGAGCACCTGGGCAGGGATGCTCCCTCCCGTGCGCACTGAGGGGCGGCAGGGAGCTTAAGGTGTCCCCAAGGGGATGAGGGGAAGGGGACCAAGTGGTTTACATGAGGCGTTTTATCTAATTCTAGCCCCAGCCCCACTCCCCACCACCAGGAAGAGTATATTATCATCTACCCCCTCCCCTTATCCTCCAGAGCAAGAAACAAGCTCGGAGAGGCTAAATAACGTGCTCCAGACTCAAAATGAGTGAGTGGCAGGACTGAGGCTTGATTCAAGTCTGTCCCCAGGGACACACTGGGAGAGATTCCTGCCTGGGGTCTTCTCCCTTCTGGCCTTTGGGTTGGTGCAGGAGGTGCTGCTCCCTGGGAACTGAGAACCTGAACTAAAATCTAAGCCAAGAAAACACAGGTCTTCTGTGAACCTTTCAAAACTCCTTTTCAGGGCTGTATGAGGACTTTTGTGGGCCTCGGGCACTTCTGTCTTTGTGGGCTCCTTCCTGCGTAAACAATACCAAACATCATATTTCAAGACTGTGTAGGTCTAAAGCCGAATATACTAATATACAGTATAGCACAACATTTTGTTCGACCTAAACATTTCTTTCTTCTGATTTTAAGGAAAACGTTTTTACAGATCTCCCGAAGTTCTGTGGACCCAGTAAGGCCCAATGCCAAAGTCGTTCTGCTCCTTTCTCATCCTGCAGTCTGACCTGTTCCACTCCGGCATGCTAAGAGCAATGCAACCACAGTCAGGGCACCTCAGGCTGCCTACCTCCGTTTGCAGTCTGCAAAATGAGTCACAGTAATGTAACGCTTGTTGTGTGCGGTGAGAGTGGATTAGGTGAGCAGATACCGCCCCACATACTGCGTGGCACAGAGTAGGTGTGCAACAAAAGTTAGTTCTCAGGCTTTTCCTCCTTCCAGCACCATCCTCCAAAGGGCCCACGGTGTAACCAGGGTTGGGGCAGCAGCCTCCTTGGTGATGGGACAGAGCCCGCAGTGTCCCTGCATCCTATGATTTCCTCGCCAGACCCTGGGAATCCAGCGTCGCAAAATAAACACGGCCGCGCCTCTGGTCGCCAGCTCGAAACAAAACAGCGCTGCGCTCGGGGATCCGGGCAAAATCAGCCCTCCCTCCTCCCGCTCCTTCGCCGCCGCCCTCCCTGCCTCGCGCTGCTCGGCTCGCTCGGCTCGGCTCAGCTCCGCGCAGCTCGGCAGCCGCCAAGCCGAGGCGGGCACGGTCTCCGAGTCGCCAGCGCCGGCTCCGAGCTCCCTCCCTCCGCCCGGGCTCCGCCAGGTCTCGCCTCCGCCCGGACCACTTCAGGCACGAGTCGCGTGGCGAGGGCCGGCGGCAGCGGCACAAAGTTGGGGGCCCGCGAGGATGAGGCTGTCCCCGGCGCCCCTGCGGCTGAGCTGGAGTCCGGCGCTGCTGGCCCTGGCTCTGCCCCTGGCCGCGGCGCTGGCCTTCTCCGACGAGACCCTGGACAAAGTGTCCAAGTCGGAGGGCTACTGCAGTCGCATCCTGCGCGCCCAGGGCACGCGGCGCGAGGGCTACACCGAGTTCAGCCTGCGCGTGGAGGGCGACCCCGACTTCTACAAGCCGGGAACCAGCTACCGTGGTAAGTGGCCCGGCGCGGCGCTGGGGGCGCAGGACTCAGCCCCCGGAGGTCCCCCACCGCGCGCGGTGCCGGAGTAGGGCGAGTGGTCGCCAGGCGCACGGTGCCGGCGCAGCCCTGCAAGGGCCCTTCTATCCTGGCTGCCCTCCGTCCTTTTAGCCGTGAGCTCGGGACCGATCGCGAGCCGGCGCGTCCGGGGACGTCGCGGGGGCTGCAGCCAGGAGAGGCAGCCCGGATCTCCGACGCGCGGTTCCTAGGCGGGGGCTGTAGCGGAGCCACGCGTCACGCCGGCCTGGTTGCAACGGAGCCCCGCTTCTCCCCCAGCCGTCTGCAGGGGAGAAGTAGACCCGCCTTTCTCCAGATCGGTCTCTGGAGTGGACGGGGCCCTGGATGCTCTCGGGCAGGTCCCAGGCAAGGCAGTGACTCCAGCTTTCCCCGCTAACATCCCTAAAGGACAGGGTACCAGTTTCTCGCAGACCGGCCCGGGGCGGGACGGTCACTCCGGCTTCCCGGGATAGATCCCTTCAGGAGAAGGGACTTTAGCTTCTCTGTATCCGGTCCCGGGGCACGGGGAGAAGGGGAGGAAGAGCCTGAAGCTCCTCAGAAGTGTCCCTGGAAAGAACCCCAAATTATTCTCTGATGGTCCCAGGCTAGGGAGAGAGGACCTTGGATTTCCAGGACAGGTTCCCAATGGGAATGGTGTCCCCAAAGAGCTCTGGGTAGGCTCCGAGCGGGGAGCCGAGGGGAACTGGATGAAGGCGGAAAGGGAAGCCCCGATTCCCAAGGCCTGCTCCCTGGAGGACAGGGACCTTGGCTCCAGCAGCCCCGAGGCTCCGCACCCCAGGGATGTCGCGCCAACGCTGCTCAGCTGAGAGCGGGTTTCGGGAGCACAAGGAGGGGGTTTCCAAGCAGGTGCGCGTCTCTTGGGCAGGACAGGCCGCTCGGCCGGCACCGACCTGAAGACCCCTGACTCCACCCTCGCGGCCCACCGCCAGCCTCCTCGGCAGGCTCATCTCCCCAGACATCTTTTCCCCATGCAGCAGCCGCCGCTCTCCGGGTGGGAGACAGGACACCAGGCAGAGAAGGAAGCTGCCTGGTCTTTCCTGGGGTCCCGCAAGGGAGCGTGTCCCCTCACGCCCGCCCCTTCATAAGTCAGCTGTGGTGCTAGGCAGGGGACAGCGGGTCACTGGGGCACCTAGTGGGGCAGATGGTCTCCCAGCCGCCGTCCTTCCATCCCCGCCTTCCCGGCTGCCTAGAGCGTCGCGGGAGGAAGCGGTGGGAGCGACACGGGAGAAAGTTTGGGTCGGCGGGCGCCCGGGCCACGCGGGACACCAGAACCAGGGGCCACCCTTCTCGGAACGCTTCTCCCGTTTTTCCGGGTTCGTGTCCCCGACTTTCTCCACCCGGAGCTACCCAGAGCGGCTCCCGGGTGCCCTCAACACACGACAGGGAATGATCTGACCCTGGCGCACGAGTGCGTGGGATCCTCGGTGCTCCACGAAGAAAGGTGTTGGGCGGAGAACACCCCGCCCAGGCCGGGAGGGAGCGCGCGGGTCGCGGCGGCGGCTGGAGCGAGCCGAGCCGACGTGTGGGGACAGCCACTCAGCGGAGCCAGTCCAGAGGTGGCCAATCCATCCCGTGGACCGGAGGGAAGCGCGTGTAACCTCCTGGCCTATTCAGTCCTCCGCAAAACGGAGGGCCTGGGTTCACCCGGGAAACTGCCCCACCTCCACGTGGCGGGGAAAGGGGTGGCTCTGGAGTTAAATGGACTTGGGTTTAGCAGTATGTGACCTTGTGCAAGTCGTTAGTTTGGCTGAACCTATTTTTCAGCTGTAAAAAGTTTATCCAGCTTCTCTTGATGGTTGTAGGGAGTAAATGAGTTTACAAAGGTGAGTGCGCCTGAGCTACAACAGGTCCCCAATACATGTTAGTTTGAGCTGGATGCGAGGCCTTTATTGGTTTAATAATGGAGGGATGTTCCAGTCCAATCTATCAGTAAATGGTAATTATCTGGATCCTTATGAACTGAATGAATGAATGAATGAACGAATGATTTCCCCACACTAGGAGACTTGCTTAAGACTGTTTCTAATTTAAGCCTAGGAAGATATTTTTCAGTGATTCAGGCTTGTCTTGGCTCAGAACAAGTGTCCTCCCCGGCATCTCTTTCCACATTAATCCTCCGTGTTTAGATGAGCATTGGCAGCTGGTGGCCCCAGCACTGAGAGGAGGCACATCTGGTATTCCCATGGCAAGAGAGGTTCCAGAACTATCTAAAGATCCAGGGCCAGCAGGTGGGGAACTGGGACTGGAGGGGGGGGGCACCGGACTTTCACCCTACAGGCTACTCCAGCCTAAGCAGTTAGCTTTTTGGACTTTGACTCCCCCACACGCGGAGGTGTAGGTCCAGCAATCATCTTATCTGCTTTCTTGTGGCTAAGAGATCTTGAAAGAAAGGTCTTGTAGGAACCATGCTGAGGTCTTCTGAGTAAACATTCTGAGATTAGCAAACCTAATTCCACCATTCAAAGTTAGGAAGAAAGGGCGCTGGCCTAGTTTGTGACATTTTCTATTGGCTTATGCTTTCTTAGAATAATTGTGTTAAGAGTTAATCTAATGCATTCTGCTTGGTGTATTGACTTAGGGCTGTGGAAGTTAACATTCCCCTGGTGTTCTATTTGCTTTTTTATTTTTTCCTGAATTACAATCTCTCACAATCCTTGGAATCAATGGTTTGTTTTCCTGCCTCAAATCTTTGTCCCCAGTATGCCAGTTCATTCCCAGATAGCTTCTGCTCTCCGTGCCCCTCAATCCAAGTATAGCCTTAGGGAATTTTAGACTGAAGTATAGTGGTCACTATTTAAAAATATTGAAACATGGGCTTTCTTCCCCACAGCCTGGGTCCGATTGAAATTATTATTCAGATTTTTCCAAGTTGTTAGTACTGTATTGACTTTCTTTTCTCTCCCACCACTTCTCTCCACTCTCCCTCCCTTTTCCCCCAGATCCCCCCCTTAACCACAATAATTATGCTTTAGAAAGCTCTGAAAGGCCTGCTCTGTTTCTGACCATGGCCTCCTTTGAAAAGGAGATTACAGTGATTAAAAATAACAAGTTGAGGATCCTCAAGGGGCTTCCTTATAGGAGGACAATTTGCAGGACCAGCCTTTCCCAGATCACAATTTCAAGCCAAACAGAAGAAAATCAGCTGAAATGTTCAAGACTTGATTGAAAATAAAAGAGGCTCTTTTGTGTGACCAAAGGTCTGTTTATTAGGAAAATAAAGTCAGAGCCTGGCTAATGAGAGTGGCTTTTCCTCGATGCTCTTTAAAGGGAAATTTCAAGGAACTTGATGGGAAAAGAATGTCCAGTCGAGATTTCAAAAGCTGGTCCAACTTCAAGCATAATTGGGGGATTTATTCTAAACCAGGAGGTTCGGAGACCTCCAAAGCTGTCTTATTTTCTGCCCATAGAAGTAATCACCTCAGCCTGATGGAAAGAGTATAGGCTTTGATGTTGGGTGGGTTGGTTTCAATTCCTGCTTGGTCACTGTGTGACCTCAGGCAAGCCACTTCACCTCTTTGAGCCACAATTTCCCCATCTGTAAAATGGGGGTGGGTATTTTTCCCCCCAGCATTATTGTGAGAATTAGAAATAATCCATGTCAAAAGAAATTGTCACACAGTAAGTGCTAAATATATATATATATATATTATGAATGATTATTTTGGAAATAGAAAAATGCTTAGCAGCAAAGCACTGGATAATACAGTGTAAGTTCTTCCTACACATCTTATTTATTCCTTATAGTAGTTAGAGGCAGTTTATTATTATTCTTATCTTACAGATAAGAAGACTAGGTCTCAGAGAGGTTTAGTTCCTTATCCATAGTCACACAGCTAATGAACAGTGCAATCAGGATGCAATTTCAGGTCTGTCTGACTCCGCAATTGTGCTCTTTACTGGTCTTCTGTGCTGACTCAATGAAATGAGTTAGGAGGAGAATGAATTCACTCAGCTACTCTCAGCCTTCTGGATGGTGAGTCTTCCTTGAAGGAAAATAGCAACAACAAATCAAGGTAATAACTGATATATCTTAGGACACAGAGTAACAAAGTGAGGGGTCCTTATTTACATTTGCTTGTTTTTCTTTTTATAGGTTTCAGTATTGCATTTCCTCATAAACCAGAAGATTAATTTAGAAACATGAAGAACCTTGTCAGTCTTTAGCCAATTCCTTTTGTTTTTAGGGAAACAGAAGCACATTGGATAGGAAAAAAAAAAAAAAAAAAACAACTCTGTTGTTTTATTTTTACCTGCAGATGTTAAATGACCAGGACTATAAAATTATGTTTGAAAAGAACATACACAGGATCTGAGAAATTTAAGCTGGTAAAGATCTTTTAAATAAGCTATTTCTTATATAATGTTTTAAAAAATTAAGTATTGGTCATCATCATATTATAATTATTATAATTAGATAATTATTAATCTGTCACCCCTCCCA
>NW_007727797.1:196749-214822 GCF_000696425.1 Galeopterus variegatus
AAAAAAAAAAAAAAAAAAAAAACTCTGATTGTTG
The DNA here is from genome assembly GCF_000696425.1 of Galeopterus variegatus. Classification (NCBI taxonomy): domain Eukaryota; kingdom Metazoa; phylum Chordata; class Mammalia; order Dermoptera; family Cynocephalidae; genus Galeopterus; species Galeopterus variegatus. The sequence continues at coordinate 196,784 of NW_007727797.1, forward strand.
TTTTTTTTTTACCTGCAGATGTTAAATGACCAGGAATATAAAATTATGTTTGAAAAGAACATACACAGGATCTGAGAAATTTAAGCTGGTAAAGATCTTTTAAATAAGCTATTTCTTATATAATGTTTTAAAAAATTAAGTATTGGTCATCATCATATTATAATTATTATAATTAGATAATTATTAATCTGTCACCCCTCCCACCTCTCTCCTTTTCTTGCACCATTTCCCTCTTTTTTTACTATGTAATTTTATTTTTTTAACCCTTACCCCTTTTAATAAGTATTTAGTTCAAATTGATGGTAAAAATTAAAAGTTGCATACATATCTAAGGCTTAATGATTGTGGAGATTATTTATTGCTCTGAGTTTCAGGAAATGAAAAAAAAATTAAAACATACAAAAATAAAAGCATATCAAATTGGAATTTTTCAAGATTTAAAACATGAGTACTTCCCCATACAAAGGTAAGTTGTTCCATTACAGCTGACTCTTTCAAATGGAGTAACAGACTGTAATTGCTGATATGTTCACAAACATGCACCAATATATCAAGAACTTTCACTATCCACTCTTCATTTGCTTGTTTTACAGAATGTCAGATGTAGGTCAACATCAATTTCTGTGGGGAAAAGAAAAGCTTACCATGTCTTATTGTCACAGTACAGGCTAAGCTCATGTTAACAATGAGTTCCCAAAATACAGTGTTTTAAACAAGAGGTAAATGGGAGGTCTGACGTGATGGGAAGCTTGGCTCCACAAGGTCGTCCAGGAACCAGGTTCCTTCTGTAGTGTTGCTTGCCACCTTTGAGCACTCTGCTGTCCAATAAGCAGTGACTAGCCACAGGGGGCCACTAAGTACTTGAAATGTAGCTAGTCTGAATTGAGATGTGCTCTAAGAGTAAAATGCACAATGGTTGTCTAAGAATTAGTATTTAAAAAGATGAACTTATTAATAATTTTTATATTGATCACATGTTGAAATGATGATTGTACAAGGTTACTTCAAAAAATTCATGGAAAGATTCATATCATCTTTGAATTGTATTTTTCCATGAACTTTTTGAAGTGCCATCATATATTGAGTAAAATATATTGTTAAAATTATTTTACATGTTTTACTTTTATTTCTATTAACAAATAAAACTAATTTCACCTGGCTTGAGCTTATTTCTTTTGGACAGCACTATCCTATGGTGTTATTGTCATTGGCATGGTTACAGCCTCCTCACCACCACCATATCTGAGTGCCAGTTAGCATGTGGGGTGGGGAGGAGAGAAAATAGAGGACAAGCAGCTTTGTTTTAATGATGTGACTCAGAAACTGTACCCAGCAGTTCCAAATGCACTCCATTGGTAAAAATTTAGTCATGTGGCCACACCTAGCTGCAAGGGAGGCTGGAAAATATTAGCATTTAGCTAGGCAGCCACATGCCTGGCTAAAACTTGGGGGAGGGATTTATATTCCAAAAGGATGAAGGGGAAAATAGATATGGGGGGATGATTAGCTGTCTTATCACATGTTTAATGCATAGTCATGTAAAAACACAATATTTACTGTTCTCTCACTCAGTGAAAGTCATCTAGGTGGGTCTCCTTAAAAATGTATGCTCTGATATTCCTGCTAAGTGAATTAACAGAGGAAGGGGTGTTCATGTGTGTATGAGAACGTGTGTGTGTGTTTGTGTGTGTGCATGCTTGTGTGTGTCTGTGAGGGTGTCCCATTCTGTCCTATTCTGTCCCACTCCCTCCCTCAATAAAGGAAGAAGCAACAAAGAAAGAAAGGAATGAAGGAAGAAATGAATAAAGCAAGAAAGCAAGGAGGGTAGTGTGGGAAGAGAAAAAAAAGCTCGCTGGGGTGTGCATTCAGAATGGAAATGAAAGAACTAACTTGAGTACAGTAGAGTCCCTTCTTACTTGAGAGTTAGATTCAAGAGACACCACAGAAAGTAAAAATCACATAAGTCAAGATTATTCCTTAAAAATCCTGTGAAATTGTACATAAAGTATAATAAAGATACCAGCTTCAATCTAGCCATATGTATGCACCCTTCCAGATATTTCTGTTAGCAGGGAATAGAAATGAATTGGCATTTCTCAATAAGCCTGGCACTTCTATTTTTCCTCTGCATTGAAAGAGACTGATGTTTCTTCAGCTGAGTAGCAGATAAAACCATTGGTCTGCTCCTCCCTAAACCCTGACATACAATTATGAAATCCTCATGGTATAATGCAGTGAGGGAACGGCGTTTCATCTCATGTTCACCCAGGCATATACATGCATTGAATGGAGTGGCAAGCAGCCCAAGTCACTAAAAGTATTACTTCCTCTCTCTCTCCCCTGTCTTTTTTTTCTCCAACAGTGTGTAGTTGTGTTTGATTATACCAATTGCATTTCTCCTGGCACACCTATGGTATCAAAAAGCTCACTGTCTCATAAAAGCTTTTTGTGATGTTGGCCAGATCTTGCTGGCGTATGATGTCCCATTTTTACTGGATGTTTGGAGAGGACTGGAGTTGAGGCTTAGCTAGGACTGGGTGTGGAATACACTAACATTTATAAAGCAAATGTATTTCACAAGGACAAGTTTCCAAAGCTCTGTAGTTTCAGGTTTAACCTAACTTTTTAAAATTGCATATAGAAATGTTAACCTTGCAAAAGACAGGAAAATTTCCTTAGCCTAAAGTCTCTGTTGTGGATATAGAATTGCAACACAGCAAAGTTGCTGGCTCAAGGACAGATGCCCTTGGAGCAGGTTAACCTACTGATTGATATGTTTAAAAAGTTGCCTTATTATTATGTAAAAATACTGAGGAAACTGCTGTAGGGAAACACATAGGACAGATGCCCTTGGAGCAGGTTAACCTACTGATTGATATGTTTAAAAAGTTGCCTTATTGTTATGTAAAAATACTGAGGAAACTGCTGTAGGGAAACACAGTATTTGAGAACAAGCTTTTGTAGGTGGATCGACTTAAACCTTTTGCAAATTGCATTATGGAATGTCACTTTGTTATTTCACTGATGTTACCAGCTTTTATTGTTAAACTATACTTAGCCTTGATTCTACCTATGTTCTTTTTCTGTAACTTTCTGGCCTGGAGAATAAATACTGAGACAGAACCCCCATTCAGGGTTAATTTCCCACAGGAGGAATACCTCTCTCTTGAGGGTTCCATGAAATTAACCTCTTTGGGGTGTCTCACTGCTCAGAAGAAATGGGCTTTGATTAATCCTTTTTGCATCTCCATCACCCCATGTGAAGCAGAGCAATAACTGGGCAAGAAGTTAGGTGACACTGCCAGAAGACCTTCACAAGCTCTACATAGACAGGGCTTTTAACTTTCACAGAATATTCAAAACTGCCATGAAGAGTTCAGGGAAATGTACATAGGGGCCTAGCCACATCTACTGATTTGCCTGAGGCCCAGGAGACCCATGGGAAATAACTTGAACTCTGTCTACAGCTGAAGTTTAGATATTTACAAATATGTCTTATGGAATAGACTGGACCCGCTTCCCACAACCAGGCCCACTGCACCAGTGCCTTGGGGCTCACCCAGGGAACTGAGGCATGGATAAGGGGACTGGACCCCCCTCCCACAACCAGGCATACTGTGCCAGTGCCTTGGGGCCCTTCCAGGGACCCAAGGTATGGAGCCGGGGACTAGACACTCCCCACAACCAGGTATACCGCCAGTACCAAGGAGCATGCCAAAAACATCACCTCCATGTGAGTGGCCCCCCACAGCCACCACAACAACCATGGCTGCCGTAAAAGCGGCTATAAGCCACAACCACCACGCAGATGGTCCATCAGCCACAGGAGTGCATTGACAGAAGGAGAGTCACCAGCAGAGATAAGAAAAGAAGAGTATGTCTCTCTCCATAAAGCCCACCTCAGAGTGACAGAAAAAGCATCTGCTCTACGATAGTATTGGAGGACCTAATCACACCTCTCAGCACTGGGGGGACAGAGCATCTAGGCAACAAATCAACAGAGTACCCATTACTGTTTCAGAAGGAGAGAAGAAATCTAGGGTAATTAGAGGGGAGAGGGGCAGGGAGGGGGAGGGGGAGAGATGGGACAAGGGGCATAAAGAGTAATTATGATTTGTAATAATATATATGCAAGTAATATTGATTTGATCAACATATCTCTATGTTGAACCCCCAAAATATATAATCAATTTTGATTCAATAAAAATTAAAAAAATAAACAAAAAAATACATCTCATGGACTGGGTGAGAGAGGGGAAGGGCGGGGATGGGTTCCAAGTACAAATCGCCATGTGTGGGATGGGTGTGCGGGAAGGTGGGCAGGCTGAGAAGTGGGACAGGAGGCCTGAGCAGTGATTCCAGGTGCTGCGGGAGGCTCTTCTGTTGCTCCTGCTGCTGCTGCTCCTCCTTCCCCTCTTCCTGCTGGAGGCCGAAACACTGCCCTTTGCATTTCCAAATACACCCAGCTCATTCCCACCCTAGGGCCTTTGTACTTGCTGTTCTCCATGCCCAGAATGCTTGTCCCCAAACCTTTGTATGGCTGACTCCATGCCTTTTAATAATCATCTTTTAACTTACCTCTTTAAAGAGGCTTCTCTGACCACCAATTTATGCTTCCCACCACTTTTGCTTGATTTTATTTTCTTCATAGCCCTTAAACACTCTCTGAAATTATCTTATTTAGCATCTCCTCCTCCAGCTAAAACACAAGCTTTATAATAGCAAGGACTTTTTCTTATTTGCCATTTTATTTCTGGCACCCAGAACAGGGCCTGGATATAGCAGGCACTAAATTATTATTTGTTTAAAAATTAATGTATCATTTAAACCCCAAGATCCTGATGTGAGATCTCTCTAAGAGAGCTGGATTGAAGAAGGGGAAAGCATTTCTCTCTCAGCTACAGAGAAAGGTGAGCACCAAGGGATGGTAGACAACAGGCAAGGAGCTCCAGGTAGTGGCAGCAGAGAGAAAGGATGCCCAGTGCCCTGGGACACTGGCTGGAGGTTGAGGATGAAAGCTGTTGGGATGGAAGAGAGAGCAGTGGTGTGCACGGTAGAAAGCTCAAATATTGATGGTGCAGAGGTGCAAAGCAGAGCAACAGCAGGCCAAAGGGCAAAGGGCAAAGGCTGCCAAGTTCAGAAATTGTCAGTATATGGAGAAGTAGGTCATAGGGGATTGTTGATCTGTCAAACCTACACCAATTATTAAAGTGGCTTTGTCTGGAACTAGCACTTTGTGGGGTCATTTGTGATAGTTTCCAAACCTGGCTATGCATCAGAATCACTAGAAGAGAGCTAAAAAAAAAAAAAAAAAAGCTTCCTAGCCTCTACTCTAACAAAGGACTGGATTCCAGGAATCTATGTTCTTTTTTTCTTTTTCTCTTTTAAAGCAAGATGGTGAGACACAAAGAGAAGTGGTCAAATGGTGGTCCCTTTTCTATGAGCATGTCTCCCTGTCACCACATGTCCCAGTCCTAGCCCCAGCTTCCCATGCTACACATTCTTTGGCACCCGGTCACTTCACTATCCTGTTACTGTGGGACACCAATACCATGGCCAGTGGAATGTCCTCAAACCCCGCAAGGATTGCAGCATTCCCCTGCTGTAAGGTGATAGGGAGGGGAAAACCATGAGCTTCCCTTAGGTGACCACACTCACAGATTGACAAAGCCTGAGCCAGGGCTGACCCAGTCATACTATCTGTGCCAAAGTCTGCCTCCCATACAACTTCCACACATCTGCCCAGCTTCTGTCCTTTGGAGTCAAGCAAAATAAGGTCTCCCCTAGGCCATATGTTAGTCTTTGAGATGTTTGTGGATAAATAGCTATTATGGCTTCTCTTCTGGCTAAAATGCCCTTTTTCTTCAACCATTCTTTATAGGATATCATTTGTTGGTCCCTTGTACTTTGTACTCCAGATGTGCTCTTATGGGGCAGAACATGGCAGAATGATTATCTTCCTGTCCCAGACACTGCGTTTGTGTTAAGTTTGCCAGGTTCTGTGTTTGTTATTTTGGCAGCTGTGTTGTATCTGGAATCGCGCTGAGCTTGCAGCCAACTGGAATTCTTTTGATTTTTCTGCCCTCCTTAACCGAGACTGGTGGAGCTGGTCCTTAAATATAGATTTGACATAATTCCCCATTAGACTTAATCCAGCATGTTTGAGTTCATCCCTGTAGCCTTCAACCATTCATAAATCTGGATTCTGTCACTGAGTGACTTAGCCACGTAATCTAATTTTGTGTTATCCCCAGTTTTGATAAGCAGATATTATAAGTCTTTATCAAAGAAGTTGACAAGAATGTCGAGGAGGTCAGAGCTCAGGGCAGAGCCCTCTGACATTCCTTAGAGTCTTTCCCTAAATCTGAAATCTAGTTAAATAGTTTTGACATCAACTAATCTGCTGTCATCCCGATGACATTTACATACCAGTGGTTGGCCCCCTGGTCATCCTCAGTTTAGTCATGAATACTGTTTCCTTAGCTTGCTGATGAGTCTTTTAGTCTAGGCAGAATTACTTCCTTTTTTTGCTTCAAAATTAGTCATGACTCTTGCCATTGCAAGTGACAAGAACAAAGCCAAACTAACAAAACAAAAAAGAGAATGCATTTATTCCCACAGTTGGGAAGTCCAGAGGTGGATTTGGCTTTAGGTATGAATGGATCTAGGGACTCAGATGATCTAGGGGGTCATTAGGTCTCTCTCTCTCTCTCTCTTTCTCTCTCTCTCTCTCTCTCTCTCGCCTTTCCTCTCTATCCTTTCCATCCCTCTCTTCCACCTTCTCTGTCTTGCTCCTTCCATCCTTTGTCTCTTGGCTGTGTTTCAGTGTGTTGTCCTCATGTTTTCTTACTACAGATAAACTTTCTCCAACTGGCACAGAGAATAGCTGCCAACATGCTTAAGTAAAAAGCCTCTTAGCTGGTTCTGTGACCAAAAGAAAGGCCCCTTCCCTCTAACTCCAAGGTGGAACATCCCAGGGAAGGATTCTGATTAGTCAGCTTGGGTCACATGCTCAGGGGAGTGGAGTGTGGAGATAGACTAGATCTGAGTCACAGTCACTTTTGTTATTTGATATTTCAGGAAGGAGAGGGGATTGTTATTGGCAGCCCCAATGATCACATGGTCAGAGTAGGGGAAGTGGTGGGGGTTCCCTGGAGCTTCCTGCCCTCATCCATATTCCCAGCTACATTCTCTTGGTTGACGTATCTCCAATTCCCCAGGAGCATCTTTCCCATTATTGCTCTTTCTGTCCACATATTGCTCAGCTCAGGACCTGTTCATCTGGCTCCAAGCGATCCCATGATGAGGTAATGCATGGGAAAAAGAAAGAACTTTTATTGAGCTGCTGCAATGTGCTTCACATACATTATCTTCTTTAATCCTCATGACAAACCTATGAGATGACAATTATGATCTTTATTTCATAGAGGAGGATGGTTTATTTTAACATATGTTTTATTGATTTAGACAACATTTTTATGTACTTATTATTATAACTTCATTAATCGTCATAATGACCACATGAGGTAAATACCATTACTGCTGGTTTACAGGTAAGGAAAGTGAGACAAAGAGAGGTTAAATAACTTGCCCAAAGTTACACATAATAAACAGAGAGAAACTTGAACACAGGTCTGTTAGCTACATCTATTACAGAAAAATGTCCCTTACAATTTTAAATATGCATCATGTTTAATTTGGACTGGGAGGTATTGCAGCTCTGCCTGGGAATACCGAGAGCATCGGCTGACGAAGGCCATCCAGGGGAACAGCATAGCCCGACCCCACCCACACACTTGCTCACGTTGGCATTATTAGCTCTGCCTTCCTGTCTGCCAGCCCATCACATGCAAGTCTTCTGCCTGGTCCTGGCAGGTGAGTTGCAGCTCCCTAGAGCTCTGGAAGTTGTGCAGAGTGGGGAGGGGATCACTGTGTCTCACTTAATGCTCTAGCAGTCTCTGTAACCCCAGGTTATAAGTTAAGGCAGAAGCTGAAGTCTGTTACGACTGAGGTGCGTGGTGTGAAGACTGGGGCACCTCAATAACACCCAGCAGGTAGATGGCAGGGGTTGACTATATAATGGAGCTATGACCTGATTCAGAATCTTCTCACTGAGGCTGGGGTGCGGAGTGGGAAGGGTTATGGGACTGGACAAGATACAGTGAGGGTAACAGGCATAGAATATGAATTGGGTAACAGTCACACACTGTTTCTGTTAGATGGTTGACACATCAACATTTGAAGGACCCAGAAAATTATTTGGGAATTAGGTGTGGCTGGAGTTTTTATCTGGCAAGTGTACTCAAAGATGGGGAGAACCCTGCCCTGAGTGGTAATTTGAGGTCAGGCTCCAGTGTGAAATATCAATCTTCATACAAACAAGGCAGACCAGAGAGGTCCTTGAAACTGAGATGGCTTTTAGAGCAGAGCTAATCACACAACTTCTAACCTGATCTTCCTAAACCATAAAGCTGAGTATGATATTCCCTAGCTCAAACTCTTCTGTGTCTCCAGGGTGGTAGCCACACTTCTTAGCGAGGCATCGAAGGCCTTTGACCATCTATCCCTGCTTGCTCTTCTTACCTAGCCTCTCATCACACCCTCCTTTCCAACATGCAATTTAAAATATGGGATTAGTCTGGTTTCCAGGACCAAATCTGATCCATCATACCTTCCCCTCTACCTGGGACGCTGTTGCCCTTCTTGTGCCCTGGACAAACTCCTATTCCTCAATCAACTTGCAGCTCAAATGTTACTTCCTCCTTAAAGGCTTCTTTAACTCTCCAGGTTAGATGTTCCTCCTCTGGGATCCCAGAACACATTGTTCATACCTCCATAATGCCCATCACACGTTATTTAAAAAATCTGTTAATGTATTGTTTTCTCCCAGCTATTAGACTGCGTGCATATACAGGGCAGAGGCCATGTCTTTTCTCTGTGTCTCCAGGGATATAGCACTGGGCAGGCACAGAGTAAATGCTCAGTAAACAAAAGGATGTTGGAGGTTGGTGTATTATGCAAGGTAACCCTTGGGAACTTTGGAGGAGGGACCAGAGCAGGAAGGAGCAAACTATGCATTGAAGACAAATGAACCTTTTTTCATCCATTCATTCAACAAGTATTTATTGGGCATTTATTATGTGTTAAGAGGTGTGCTATCTGCTAAAGATGCAGTGGAGCTCAAGACAGAATTGGTCTCTGCTCTTATGGAGCTTACAGGTTATTAGGGAAGATGGGCATTTAACAAATAATTTCACAAATACATGTTTAATTAAAATAGGGTGAAGGGTATTCAAGAAGAGTAAAGAGGTGTCATTTTGTAGGGGTGGGAGGGGCAGAGAGGTCCTCACAGGGCACTCGGTCTTGGATGTGATGGGATGCAAGAAGACTCAGCTCACTATAAAGATTTACCCAAATCTTCCCATAACCTGGTCCTGTGAGGATCATCCCCAATGATGATTATCTCCATTACAGTCTTCCCAGTGGTCCTTCAATGGCCTCTACCAGAGTTTTTCTTTGGAGGTTCGATCATTGTCCCTGAAGACCAGCTCTTTGAAACTCATCATTGGTTAATCAGCTTGCTGAGCATCGTGATCTTCATCATCACAGTCATCGTGTTCGTTATTATCTTCTTCATCCCCAACTTCACCATCACCACCACCACCATCATCATCTTCCTTACAATTCTTGAACCCTTTGCTTGTGCCAGGCATTGTGCTAAATATTTATTTAATCCACTCTACATTCCTATAAGAAAAGCAATATCATAAACCTCTCTCTTTTTAAAATGAGGAAACAGAGAGGTTAAGTAACCTCCAGAGTTCACATAATTAATACAGCAGCTCTGGGATTCTAATCCTAAATCTTTGCTCTTAACCAGTTCCCTGTATGCACTCACAGGGTGGCTCCAAATGACCTTTTTTTCTTTCTTTTAAAAATCTCTTGTAAGCATTTTTCTTGAATTTCTTGGATCTCTTAATGGCCTCTCTTGAGAGGCACTTGGGAGGAATCATTAGAGAGAAGATTCTGTTATTTATTGCCAGGCAGTCATCTTCAGTCGTCATTGGGACTCAGAACACATTGCACATTTGTGCCTTTCGGGAGAAAGTCGTATAATGGGGTTCTCTGAAGGAATAGGGTCTCCTCTCTTCCTTCAAATTATACTATGTAATAATATCATCACCAGTGATGATTACAGATTGAAACTCCACACTGAGTTCAGCTTCCAGAGCCTTATAGGGTCTCCTCTCTTCCTTCAAATTATACTATGTAATAATATCATCACCAGTGATGATTATAGATTGAAACTCCACACTGAGTTCAGCTTCCAGAGCCTTGATCTCATGTTAAATAAGCTAGAGTAAAATGTTAGTTTTCTAGAACCTACAGGAATGCAGCATTCTTGGAAGCTGAGTTTATGATTAGCCATTTAAATTCACTGCACAAATGTACAAAAGGATGGATATTGACCATGCAGAAACATATTTTAATAATCTTTTTTTCAAAATATAGTTTACATATGGAAAAGTTCACAAATCATACAGCTTAGTGAGTTATCCCATGCTGAATATACCCATGTAAGCAGAACCCAGATCAAAACATAGAACATGACCAGCACTCCAGTAGCATCCTTGTGCCCCTTCCAAATGGCATTCCCTCTCTTTCCCACACGTGCGACTACTATAGTGACCTATATCATCATAGATTACTTTGCCTGTTTTTGAACTTTATGTAAATATATACAGACTTAATCATACCACTTGTATTACTTTGTGCCTGTCTTCCTTCCCTTGGATTATGTTTGTGAGATTTATCCATGTTGTGTGTAGCAGTGATTTGTTCACTTTCATTACTATATGTGGCATATGCATTCTGTTATATGCATATGCCACAATTTAGATATCTGTTCTACTGCTGATGGACATTTGAGTATTTCCAGTTTAGTGCTACTACAAATACAGTCATGCATTGCTTAACAATAGGAGTATGTTCTGAGAAATGCGTCATTAAGCAATTTTGTCATTGTGCAAACATCACCAAGTGTACTTACACAAACCTAGACAGTATAGCCTACTACATATTTAGGCTATATGGTATGGCCATTATAATCCTATGGGACCCCTGGCATATATGCAGTCTGTCATCAACCAAAATGTTGTTATGCAGCGCATGATTGTAATGTTACTATGAACATTCCTATAGATGTCTTTTGGTGTGTATATGTCTGCATTTTTGTTGACTTATGAGTGATATTGCTGTATGTGGTATAGAGTATATGTATGTTCAGCTTCAGTAAAGACTGCTGAAGAATTTTTCCAGCAAATATTGCTAATTTTCACTTCCATAACATTTTTGTGAAAGTTCCATTTAATGACACTTGATATTGTTAATTCTTTTAAATTTAGTCAATCTGTGGATATGCAGTTATATTTTATTGTGGATTTAGTTTTTATTTCCCTGTTGACTAATGAGGAGATATCTTCTTCCACACTGTGACTTGCTTTTTCACCTTTAATGGTGACTTTTGATGAGCAAAAATTTGATATCACCCCATTTATATATCTTCTTTATTGTCAGTGCTTTTTAATGTCATATTTAATAAATCTTTTCTACTCCAAGGTCATTCAAATTTTATCCTATGCTATCTCCTAAAAACTTTATTGTTTTACTTTTCACATTTAACTCTACAATATATGTGGAATTTATTTTGTGTATGATGTAAGGTAAGGGCCAAGATTCATCTTTTTCTATATAGCTATCCAGTTGTCTTAGCATCATTTATTTAAAATATCATAAATCAAGTTTCCATATATTTGTGGAACTTTTCTGGACCCTAAACTGTTCAACTGGCTCATTTTTCTTGCTATAGTCCACTGGCTTAATTTCTGTAGCTGCATTAGTCTTGATATTTGGTAGTGTAAGCCTTCCTGTTTTACACTTTTTTTTCTCAAGATTGTCTTGGCTATTCTTGGTGCTTTGCATTTTCATATAAATTTTAGAACTGGCTTGTCAATATAATAAAAAACATGCCAGGGTTTTTATTTAGATTGCACTAAGTCTATAGATCAATTTGAGGAAAACTGACATCTTTAACAGTACTGAGTCTACCAGTCCATGAACACTATCAATTGCACATCAGCTCTGTGCTAATCATTGTTATGAGCTCAGATGTGGTTCTTGCCATTGAAGGACTTACAAATGTATAAACAAACACATAAACACAAAACATAATGCAATGTGATAATCTCATCACTGATAAGAGTGAGAGCTAATATTTATTAGGTGACTATCACAAAACATAATGCAATGTGATAATCTCATCACTGATAAGAGTGAGAGCTAATATTTATTAAGTGACCATTATATGCCAAGGCATGCTTTTAAGGACTTTATATGTATTAATCCATTCATACCTTACGCTGATATTTGGAGGACTAAATGCTCCTCCCAACAGGGAGTTGCTTATCATAATCACATAAATATTATATGTTTAATGAACTGGCTTTTAAAATTAAAAAAATTAATAATCAGTTAATACTTGTGGAAGATCGATGTCACGATGAATTTATTCAGTCTGTGAAGCCATGGTTAGTGTTAAACTAGGGAGGGGGAGTCCTCTGTTGTGTCCCTAAGTCAGGCTCTGGATGGTTTTATGACTTTGGGTATGTCTGTCGACATCTCTGTGAATTTGGAGGGCTGGGTTACAGGATACTTGACATCCCTTGAAGGTCTAGTAAGTCAATAACTCTGTATTTAAAGTTCAGAATCTTAACACTTTAATGCAGGCAGTAAAATGATTTAAATCCCAACTTAGGTCAATATCAAGATATTTGAATTGAACATCTATTAGATGCCAGGCTCTATGCAGGTGCTAAGGATACAGAGAAGAATGAAAACCCAGCTGCTCTCCATCACAACTCACAGTCCAGTGGAGAAGGCAGGTCCACAGAGAATTGCAATTCAGTACAAACAATTACAATAAAAGATTTCCATCTCGAGATTAAAGATCCTATCAGAGGGATGACCATCATCGCCTTGCTGAGAAGGCCCTTGAGCTAGATTTCAATGGAAAAATAGTTCCCTGGGTAGATGTGGGAAGGAAGAGTATAACAGAGTCACAATTCCAGCTGCTGTAAAAATGACCTCCCACAACATAAGTTTATTTCCGGTTCACGCAAAGTACAATATGGATGTTTCTGGTCAGTGGGTGATTCTCCGTGTGGTTATTCAGAAATCTAATTTCCTTCTATCTTGTAGCTCCACCATCCTCCTGAGGCATCAGAGTCCTCTGATGATCCCCTGCATTCAGCAGGTAGAGGTCAGAAGGTGAGAGTGGAGGATCATGTGGAAAAGTTTGCACAGGCCAGACTGAAAGTGGCACGTATCATGTCTTCCATGCCTTCTCCTAGCAGAACGTGGGCACAAGCAGACCTAACTACAAGGGAGGCTGGGGAGTGTGATCTGACTGAGTCTCCACAAGAAAAACAAAATGTGTTTGGAGAACACACAGCAACCTCTGCCAACAAAGAGCATCCTATAGGAGTTTGTGCTGAGAAAAGCTAGAGTCCCGTAGGACCAATCTAATGGAAGTATAACATAGAGAACAGTCAAGATTGGCATTTCTGACCAGGGACTAACTTTATCACATTGTACTTACTGGGAGAGAGCTCACTGCAACCTTGGTTGGTCCAAGAATTCCCAAGGGAGATAGCAGCTCAGGTATTTAACAGGTTCTGAAATGCAAGAGGAAGCTGGGTGAAGAGGGTGATAGTTCTCCGCTCAGTGGACGAGCCTTTCCCATTGTTCACAGCTCCTCTGACCCACAGGTCTGGGAAACTGATGGAGAACTCAGGTCCATTCCATTTAACAAATGGAAGACAGTTGATTCCTATGCTTGTAACCTGCTTTCTTCTCTCTCCACAGTGACACTTTCTGCTGCTCCTCCCTCCTACTTCAGAGGATTCACGTTAATCGCCCTCAAAGAGAGCAGAGAGGGAGATAAGGAGGAGGACCATGCTGGGACCTTCCAGGTAAGACCTCACCTGGGCTTATCCAGTGGCCCTCCTTGCCCTGGTGGGTAGAAGCCAGAGAGGTGTGTCTTAGGTGGCTTCTCATGCAGTTCCCTTGACCGTTGGCCAGGTGGGCCAGGCTCATTTGAATGACCCATTGTAGAGTAGGCAACAAATGCTGCAAGCCTATCCCAGCAGGGTTGGCCACCAAGCAGAGCTTGCATTGTCCCAGAAGGCCACAGTGCTCTCCTCTGGGTTCAAAATGCCCTTCATCTGGCGTGGCAAGAGTACTCAGAACCCAGGCTGGGCCCAGCTGGTGCTCCTGCACAGGCATTTCGTGATTGACTGGTAATTCTCAAGTGTAAACGGAACGAGAGCTCAGGACCGCCAGCCTGGAGGGAGTTCAAAGCACGGGAGAAGGACTATTAAGGGAATGTAGAGATTGATTTATGAGGGAAGATTAAAAGAATTAAACATGCTTTGCTTGGCTAAATGAACAGGGCTGAGTTTAAGAGGTGGTAATGGTCTTTAAATGTCAGCCCTTGCAGAGCAGCCTCCTGAAGGGGAGCCTTCATTTGACTTTGTACAAAAGGGCAAATCAAGCCGAAAGTGGGTCAAGAGAAGAAAGGGAATCGCAAAGCAAGGGCCCTGACAGTGAGTCATATTTCACTATGCAATATTCTTCCAAGGGAAGTGGTGGGAACATCATCCCCTTTCAGAGGTTTAAAAGGGGCCGGAAAGTTGTCAGAACATATCCCAAAAGGACTGCGGCCATCTTAGGAGGAACTCTGGCCAAATTCGCTGTAACCATTTCTCATCTCAGATTTCCATTGTTCTGGAATTCATTTTTATCTGGCATTTGCAAACTCAGAAGAAAAAAATAACTCAGGAAGAATACTTACACTCATAAGTATTCTGCTGCTGGGTACTCTGGTACAATTTGTGCATTCTACAGAAGACCCTGTCCTAAAAGATCTTCCCCATCCAAAAGCATCTTTTCATCCCTTGTGACCAGATTATAATTTTGAATCCTGTGATTTAAAAAAAATTTTTTTTCTATTGTCTGGGATTCTAGGCTTCTGGAACAGTGAGACTGTTAATTCCATGCTCATTGTAATCTCCTTCTATGGCAAGGAACTTCTTGGCATGTATCTAAACGAGTGACCCAATAATAATACTAATGACTGCCAGTATTTGTTGGATACTTACAATAAACCAGGCTCCACGCTAAGTGCTTTACTTTATCTTAATTTAATCATCTTACCTTATCTTTGTTTAATTCTCAAAACAATCCCTAGTGCAGAGGAACTATTATCCTATTTTCAGACCAGGAAATTGAAACTAGAGATATTAAATCACTTGCCTTAATGGCTAGCAAGTAGCATTGGCCAGGTCCCTCCACTGAGGTGTGTGATTCCAGAGACTATCACTTCCCTGTAATACTGAACATACTCCTGGCACAGAGTAAGTTTGGACAGTGTAAGTTTGCCATTACAGGGAAGGGAAGATTCATGAATGCTTTCAGCCTAGATTTTAATACATATAATCCTCTGAATTTGTGATAATTTACTAGATTTATCAGATTCCTGCAGCTGAGAGAGCTGGGTACCTGAGTGGCAAGAGGAATGAAGTTCTAGGAAGGGAAAAGTGTGTTTGGTGGTGGTGGGACTGTGAACATAATCTTCACCAAAACAAAATTTGTCTGCTTCATAATGGTGCTTAAAGGTATATACCCCAAAGAATTGAAAGCAGGGATGGGAACAGATATTTGTACACCAATGTTCATAACAGTGTTATTATCAATAGCATATTATTCGCAAAAGATGGAAACAACCCGTTTCCATCTTTTGCGAATAATATGCTATTGATAATAACAACCCGTTTCCATCATATATATAAACCATGCAATATTATTCGGCCTTTAAAAGGAAGGAGATTCTAACACATGCTACAACATAGATGAACCTTGAAGACATTATGCTAAGTGAAATAAGCCAGTCATAAAATGACAAATACCATGTGATTTCATTTATATGAGGTACCTAGAATAGTCAAATTCACAGAGACAGAAGGTGGAAGGGTGGTTGCCAGGGGTTGTGGGGTGAAATGAACCTTGAAGACATTATGCTAAGTGAAATAAGCCAGTCATAAAATGACAAATACCATGTGGTTTCATTTATATGAGGTACCTAGAATAGTCAAATTCACAGAGACAGAAGGTGGAAGGGTGGTTGCCAGGGGTTGTGGGGTGAAAGAAACAGGGAGTTATTGTTTAATGGGTATGCAGTTTCAGTTTGGGAAGATGAAAAAGTTCTGGAGATGCATGGTGGTGATGGTTGCACAGCAATGTGAATGTATTTAATGCCACTGAACCACACACTTAAAAACAATTAAAATGGTGGGCCGATCCTGTGGCACACTCGGGAGAGTGCAGCACTGGGAGCGCAGCGACACTCCCGCCGCGGGTTTGGATCCTATATAGGAATGGCCGGTGCACTCACTGGCTGAGCGTGGTGCAGACGACACCAAGCCAAGGGTTGCGATCCCCTTACCGGTCACGAAAAAGACAGAAAAAAAAAAAAAAATTAAAATGGTAAATTTTATTTTATGTATATTTCGTCACAATTTTAAAAGATGATGCTTAAAGTCAGGCCTCATGGGGATATGGCTTCTTTCTTTAGTGCTGTTCTGGTTTAACTCAATAAACTGACAGTCTTCTCCAATTCACGGTTGTTTCTGCTCAGCTTAATCCTTGTCTTTGAAAATGATTGGTGAATACAGGGCCCTGCTCACCGTGGGTAGTGAGTCAGTATTTACTGAACAAATGAATGAACAAATGACTCTTTCTGCTAGTGTCCATAATGCAGTCCTGTTTGAGACTTTCAGAACTCCTAGCTCTTTATGCGTTCTTCTTTCTTCCTTCCCTTGGAGCTTCTGACGTCCTTTCTCATCTCATGAGAGTGGTTTTCAGAGTGTGGTCTCTGGACCAGCAACATCAGCACCACCTGCGAACTTGTTAGAAAGGCCAAATCTCACGCCCACCCAGACTTACTGAATCAGAAACTCTGGGCGTGGGCCTCCACGAACTGTGTTCTAACAAGCCTTCAGGGAGAGTCCGGCCCATGCTCGGGTTTGAGAAGCATTGTTGCAGTGAGACACCGACCAGCCCATCCAACTCAACATCTTCCATCATCATGTCAGCACATCTGTCTGTTCCTGTCTATCCTTTCATTGTTTCCGCCAGTCCTAGAAGGATCACAGGGTGATAAGGATATGATAATGCCTAGCAGACAGTAATAATGATAGCTAACACTCACGGTGCTTGTGTGCCAGCTACTGTTCCCAGCGGTGTACATTAATTAACTGATTCAATCCTCAGAGCAACACGATGAGGTAAGCGTTATTATTATCCTATTTCTCACAGATGAGGAACTTATGGCACAGAACAATTAAGTGACTTTCCTAAGTCCAGCCGGCTCTGAGTGACAAAGCTGGGTTTCAAACCTCAGCAGTCCAGCTCCAGGTCTCTGCTTATAACCACCGTGCACGCTGTCTTTCAATGTACACATGTCCAGTGAAAAATGAGGGTCTACTATGACTTTTTATGACAGCGGTCTCTGTGCCAGGTGCTTTCTATGCATTATCCTACTTAATTCTTGCAGCAGCCTCATGAGGTCAGTATTTTTATCCCCATTTTTCATATGATGAAACTGAGTCTCCAGGGGGTTTAGTAAATTTGTCAAAGTGATCCAGCATCTCAAAGGTTCAAATGCTGGCCAGTTTTTTGTCTCAAACTTTGTCTCCTCACCCCTTCCCTGCCCTTGTGCCCTGCTTAGGTTGCCATTAGCTTAGAGGTTAGAGGGAGAGGAAGCATAGCCAATGCCCCCATCTTACTTTTCCTGCTCCTGGAAGATGTGGCTCTATGCTTGTCCCTTCCTACTCTAGCATGAATGTGTCTATACCAAAGCTGTCATCTTTGGAGTCACTCATTTATTCAGAAACATTTACTGAGTGCCTCCTAGGTGCCAGG
>NW_007727797.1:215822-233844 GCF_000696425.1 Galeopterus variegatus
AAAAAAAAAAAAAAATTAAAATGGTAAATTTTATTTTATGTATATTTCGTCACAATTTTAAAAGATGATGCTTAAAGTCAGGCCTCATGGGGATATGGCTTCTTTCTTTAGTGCTGTTCTGGTTTAACTCAATAAACTGACAGTCTTCTCCAATTCACGGTTGTTTCTGCTCAGCTTAATCCTTGTCTTTGAAAATGATTGGTGAATACAGGGCCCTGCTCACCGTGGGTAGTGAGTCAGTATTTACTGAACAAATGAATGAACAAATGACTCTTTCTGCTAGTGTCCATAATGCAGTCCTGTTTGAGACTTTCAGAACTCCTAGCTCTTTATGCGTTCTTCTTTCTTCCTTCCCTTGGAGCTTCTGACGTCCTTTCTCATCTCATGAGAGTGGTTTTCAGAGTGTGGTCTCTGGACCAGCAACATCAGCACCACCTGCGAACTTGTTAGAAAGGCCAAATCTCACGCCCACCCAGACTTACTGAATCAGAAACTCTGGGCGTGGGCCTCCACGAACTGTGTTCTAACAAGCCTTCAGGGAGAGTCCGGCCCATGCTCGGGTTTGAGAAGCATTGTTGCAGTGAGACACCGACCAGCCCATCCAACTCAACATCTTCCATCATCATGTCAGCACATCTGTCTGTTCCTGTCTATCCTTTCATTGTTTCCGCCAGTCCTAGAAGGATCACAGGGTGATAAGAATATGATAATGCCTAGCAGACAGTAATAATGATAGCTAACACTCACGGTGCTTGTGTGCCAGCTACTGTTCCCAGCGGTGTACATTAATTAACTGATTCAATCCTCAGAGCAACACGATGAGGTAAGCGTTATTATTATCCTATTTCTCACAGATGAGGAACTTATGGCACAGAACAATTAAGTGACTTTCCTAAGTCCAGCCGGCTCTGAGTGACAAAGCTGGGTTTCAAACCTCAGCAGTCCAGCTCCAGGTCTCTGCTTATAACCACCGTGCACGCTGTCTTTCAATGTACACATGTCCAGTGAAAAATGAGGGTCTACTATGACTTTTTATGACAGCGGTCTCTGTGCCAGGTGCTTTCTATGCATTATCCTACTTAATTCTTGCAGCAGCCTCATGAGGTCAGTATTTTTATCCCCATTTTTCATATGATGAAACTGAGTCTCCAGGGGGTTTAGTAAATTTGTCAAAGTGATCCAGCATCTCAAAGGTTCAAATGCTGGCCAGTTTTTTGTCTCAAACTTTGTCTCCTCACCCCTTCCCTGCCCTTGTGCCCTGCTTAGGTTGCCATTAGCTTAGAGGTTAGAGGGAGAGGAAGCATAGCCAATGCCCCCATCTTACTTTTCCTGCTCCTGGAAGATGTGGCTCTATGCTTGTCCCTTCCTACTCTAGCATGAATGTGTCTATACCAAAGCTGTCATCTTTGGAGTCACTCATTTATTCAGAAACATTTACTGAGTGCCTCCTAGGTGCCAGGCGCCAAGTTAGGCATTGGGGATATGGTGATGAGAAAAGCAGATACAGTCCTGCCCTCTTTCAGCTTACAGTGTCTTTCTTGTAATTTTCCCTTAAGTTAACCTCTGTTAACTGACAGATGTGGCAGAAAGTCAACAAGTCATCAGTTGGAACATAAGCAATCAGAAAATACAAATGGTGGGCCGACCCCGTGGCTCACTCGGGAGAGTGCGGCGCTGGGAGCGCCGAGGCCGTGGGTTCGGATCCTATATAGGGATGGCCGGTGCGCTCACTGGCTGAGCATGGTGCGAGCAACACCAAGTCAAGGGTTGCGACCCGCTTACCGGTCACAAAAAAAGAAAAAAAAAAGAAAATACAAACGGTATTTTTTTTTAAAAAAATACATAATGATTAACAAATAGATATACCTCTTTGTTTAACACCTTCGCTCCAAATATGACAACTCTGAGGACTTAACAATGACAAAATCCTAATACTTTTTAAATTTGGTTAAAGATTACATCCCTAGCTCTAAAAAAGACTGTGAGAGGGTTATTTTGCTTCTAAATGAGAGAGTCCTTACACAGAGAACACAGACTCACGTATGAACACAACAAAAGCAAACTTTAATTCTGCCTTTGCACCTATAGATTACATCCCTAGCTCTAAAAAAGACTGTGAGAGGGTTATTTTGCTTCTAAATGAGAGAGCCCTTACACAGAGAACACAGACTCACGTATGAACACAACAAAAGCAAACTTTAATTCTGCCTTTCACCTACTTAGTCTTAGTGGGGAGAGAAAGGGGCTACTTGGTGCGGGGGAGAGTAAGGGTTACTGCTCTCACGACTCCCACAGAAAGCCAAGGAGAAGCGGGTGGGGCTCCCTCCGCTGGCTCCAACAGCAGGTTCCAGTGGAGCAACGCTGGCAAGCACCAGGGTATCTGTCTCTGGCTGCCAGAGAGGGGAGAGCCATGGAATCTCATTTTGATGAGCTGGCTGGGTGTAACTCATGGTTAATTGAAAGTGACAAGGAATTCAGGGACTGGACTGCCTATACAAAAGTAACCCACCAATCCTTAAAATTTTTATTACTAAAAACTGCTCCCTGGAATGCCGTGGCCGAGCCAAGTCCCCCCGCTCATTCCCTGGCCTCCTTCAGGTCTCTCCTCAGATGTCCCCTTCCCAGAGATGCCTGCCCTGATGACCCTACTAAAAACTTCATTCCCCGCTTCCACCCCTGAGCTGGACTCCCTGTCCCTCTCCCCTACTTAATTTTTTTCCACTGCATTTATTGCCACCTGACATGCTATCTATTTTGCTTGTTGACTTGTGTAGTATCTGCCCCCTTCCACTGAACTATAAGCTCCATGAAGCAGGAGTTTTTATTTATCTGCCTTGTTTGCTGTTGTTATCCCCAGGAGCAACCATGCCTGTCACAGAGTAGGCACACAAATATTTATCGACAGTATTGTAGGTGTAGTATTTGCTCTAAAATCCAAGCTGCCAATTTATAATACCGTTGGTTTATTTCGGTTTTAGTTTAAGGTCTATAGGCATCAACTAGTTTAAGTAACAGTCTTGACTAGTCAATCAGCAGTCTAGTCTAGCCAAAGGAAGAAAGCCTCATCCCATAAAGGGATGTTGGCCTGACATGATACCCATCAATACCATACAAACAAGTATCATTTTATAACTAACTTTCTATATCCTTAATCACCTGCTTTTAAACTATTATCATAATCTCTTCATTAATCATAAATGTAAATTAGCACGTAATGGGTTCTGAGCAACATTAGAACCTAAAAGGGTTTTTGACATACTTTTCTAAAATAAAATGCTGTTGTAAGCCTTCTCTCAGGAATTTTCATTGAGTTTAGAGGAAATCTTTCTCTCATTACACTAACCTAAGCTTAATTGTGCCCATTATGAGATATTAGAATTTTTAAATCTCCCATTCACTATTATAAATAATGGAGTAAAAGCAGTTTCTTGCATAAGACGTTTTTCCTTATTTGGTATTATTCACTAGGATAGATTCCCAGAAGAGTAACTACTAAGGCAAAAAATATGGACATTTTTATGATTTTGGTGTGTATTGCCAAGTTGATTCTTCCCCCATCCCTGCAAAAAATTCTACTCAGCACTCTTTCAACAAACTGAATATGGGCATTCCATCATGATAGCCACACTTGCTGATGTGAAGGGAGGAATACATTTGAGGTCAGGACTGGGCATCACAGGATTGGGGCAGGTTAAATTGATAGACAAAATCTATCAAAGTGAGAGCTATTGGAGGATCAGAGAAAGTCACCTACTTAGGTCCAAATAACCAACTGCCCCAGTACAAGACGAGGGATTTGGATTTATGGCAACACGTTAAACAAACAGCAACGAAAATACCCTAGCACTTAGAGTTGCCTGTAAGTAAGTTCAGAATGAATTGTGCATGATATAGGACCACAGCAAACTAATGCAGTTTTAGGGTGCATCATAGGATCATAACGTCCAGAACACAGGAGTTAGATTCTCTCATGGGATTCTCAACCCATCCCGAGAGAGCCACAATATTCCCTTTCTTTCTCTATAGAGTACACCTTTCTAGTGACTGAATATTGAAATGTAAAATATAGGGTGTTTTCTTTCATTCCTTCCTTCATTCAGGTCTTTTCATAACATTCATAGCACGCTGTACTTTTCCTTTAGAGTAATTATTGCAATTTATAATTATGTTTGTAGGATTATTTGTTAACTATTTGCATTAGTCTGTTTCTGTTGCTTATAAAAGAATACCTAAAACTGGATAATTTATGAAGAAATAAAATTTCTTCCTTAAAGTTTTGGAGACTGGGAAGTCCAAAGTACAGGGGACACATCTGGTGAGGACCTTGCTGGTGAGTGGTGGCTCTACCGTGACACAGGGTGTCACATGGTGAGTATGGCAGGAGCAAGAGAGGGACTATCCTGCTCACTCACTCTCCTTTAAAGCCATCATAATCACTTCCATGACCACCATTAAGTCCTAATGGATTAATCCATTTACTAGGGCATGGTTCTCACAATCTAATCACCTCTTCAAGGCTCCACCTTTTAATTACCATAATAGGATTTCCCACCCTATTAAAACTGTCACCGTGGAGATCAAGCTTCTGTGATTTGGGGGACATCCAATTCACAGCATTATTGTTTTGCACCATCAATCTGTGGGGCAAAGCCACGTCTATTTAGTTCACTATGGTATTTATAACAACTGGCACTGTGTGTGGCACATGGTGGACACTCAGCATTTGCTGAAGTGAATTAATGAATGCACTAATTACCAGCTACATGAAAGGCAACATACTAGCCTCTCAGCATATGGAGAAATATGAATAAGACATGGTTCCTGGTGTTAGGAGGTCAAGATCTACAGCAGAACTTCTCAACTCTGGTATGCTATGTACACTGGTAAATCACAAATAGGTTACAGGAGAACCTAAATATCTATTTCCTTAGATATTGGGGTAACCTCATCTGTTTGCTCTAGAGAAATACTATTATTTTTCTACATGTGGCATAGAGTGAAGAGACCTGTATAGAAAGAACTATATTGCAGCACGCTAGGTGCTATAATTGCTGCATGTATGCAAATAAGAAAACACTCATTTGCAGAAAGTGAGAAGTGACTGCTGATTTGGGAGGATAGAAAGGACATTGACAGAAATGTTAACTTCTGAGCTGTCTCTTAGGGGGCTGAAGTTTGCAACTGGACAAGGGGTGAAGAGGAAGGGTGTGTGCAAAGATCATTCTACTGTTTTCTCACAGCTCTGTTTTTAAATTTGCCCCATTTTAATGTTTCACTACATCTTTTTTGACAAGTGCATAGAGTCTCACAAGGACACTGTAAGTTTTCTTCAATAAATAAATGAATAAATGAAGGGAATAAATGGCATGCTATGCCTGCCCCTTCCTTTTAGGAACTTGCTCTATGTAAAATGCCTCTGTGGAGCTATGATGGTAAAACCACCATCAAAAGAGCACAGTTAAAAAGTGATGTTGAGGGCCGGCCCGGTGGCGCACTGCTACAGTGCGCCGCTTGGGAAGCACGGCGGTGCTCCCGCCGAGGGTTCGGATCCCACATACAGACTGGCTCCTGCTCACTGGCTGAGCGAGGTGCGGGCGCAGCACCGAGGGTTGCGATCCCGTTGCCGGTCCCGGTCCGGTACGGGTGCGACACTGAGGGTTGCGATCCGTTGCCGGACACGAAAAAAGACAAAAAGGAAAAAAAAAAAAAAGTGATGTTGATACCTCTTGTTTGGCACTTAGTTTTTTTTTTCTTAAAATTGCCATGTGAGAATCATTCAGAAGACAAGGTAGAAGAGTGTGCAGTGTGAGTGCCCGGGATGGGCACTGGGTCCTTGGGTGTCCACAGCTCTGGTCTCTGGAGTCTGCTACCAGAAAAGATGAAAAATAGTTTTCCTTCCAAGTAAGCAAGCCCTGAGTCTGGGAACCATATGCCGGGTAGAGACTTAAGTGTCACTCTCTCAGCACAGCACACCTGTGTTTTGTGATGGAAAACACAGAAAAGGATAAATAAAGAGAAGGATAAAGAAGAAACAACAATATGTCATCTTACAAGGGGGTCATTACACTGGTCTCTCTACTTTCATTATGTTTGGCATTTTCCATAATATAGTATATATTTTTTTAATTAGAAGAGAGAAATTGGAGACAATGAAGGCAGTTTTTTCTTTTCTTTTCTTTTTTTTTTGAGTTACACTGCAAAGAGTGAGCAGAGATGTTGAGCAGTGAATCCAGGGGAAAGTGGAGTCAAGGGAAAAAAAATGTATATATATCATCTTATAATCTTGAGATAATCACTATTAACATTTCTTTCTGATTATACATTTCCTTTCAGATTATATATTATATATGTAAACATAAAATTACACATAAATATATATAATTATGCTCATGTATATGTATAATTTTTCAACAAAATATTAGAGCCATACTATATATAGGGTCTTATATCCAGTTTTATTTTTCTTTTACATTGTATTATAATCATATTTCAATGCAATTAAATATTATTCTACATGATTTTATTTATTTATTTTTAATTGAAACATAATTGATTGTACATATCTGTGGGGTACAGCATTGAATATCAATACCTGTGTACAATATGTGATCCTCAAGTCAGGATAAATATTATATTTATCATTGCACCACATAATCATTTTTTTGTGGCCCTTTACCAGTTTCTCACTAACTTCCTCTCCCTCTTCCCCTTTCCCACCTCTGGTGGCCTGAGTTGCATTCTGTCCTTTTGAAAGTTCAATGAATTATTGCGGTTGTTGTATCTTTCTTTCTTTCTTTCTTTCTTTCTTTTTTATTTTTAGCTCCCACTTATGAATGAGAATGTGGTATTTTTCTTTCTGTGGGTTATTTCACTTAACATAATTTTCCCTAAGTTCATCAATGCTGCAGTGAATGGCAGAATTTCATCCCTTTTTATAGCTGAATAGTATTCCATTGTGCATATCTACCACACATTCCTTATCCAATCATCCGTCGCTGGACATTTAGCTGGTTCCAACTCTTAGCTATTGTAAATAGAGCTGCGATAAACATGGGAGTGCAGATATCCCTTCAACATGATGATTTACATTCCTTTGGGTATACACTCAGTACTGTGATTGCTGGATTGTATGGCAGTTCTATCTGTAGTTATTTGAGGAAGCTCCTAACTGTTTCCATAATGGCTGTGCTAATTTGCAGTTCCACCAACCAGGTAGAAAGGTTCCCCTTTCTCCACATCCTTGCCAGCATTTGTTATTCTCAGTCTTTTTGATAATGGCCAGCCTAACTGCTTGAGGTGATATCTCAATGTGGTTTTAATTTGCATTTTTCTGATGCTTAGTGATGTTGAGCATTTTTTCATGTATCTGTTGGCCGTTTGTATGTCTTTCTTTGAGAAATGCCCATTCAGCTCCTTTGCCAATTTTTTAATTGGGTTACTTGGGTTTTTTTACTATTCAGTTGTTTGAATTCCTTGTATATTCTGGAATGTTAATCCCTTGTTGGATGCCCAGTTTGCAAATATTTTCTACCATTCTGTAGGTTGTCTTTTCGTTCTGTTAACTGTTTCTTTTGCTGTGCAGAGGCTTTCTAGTTTGATTATTTTTTTATTTTGCTGCCTGTGCTTTTGGGGTCTTATTCATAAAGTCTTTTCACAGTTCTACGTCCTGAAGTGTTTCCCCTGTGTTTTCTTTCAGGAATTTTATAGTTTCGGGTATTATATATAAATTTTTAATCCATTTTGAGTTGATTTCGGTATATGGTGAGAGTTATAGGTCTAGTTTCATTCTTCTACATATGGATATCCAGTTTTCCTAGCACCACTTATTGAAGAGACAGTCCTTTCCCCAGTGTATGTTCCTTTTGCCCTTGTCAAAGATCAGGTGGCTGTAAATATGTGGGTTGATTTCCAGGTTCTCTATTCTGTTCCATTGGTCTGGGTGTCTGTTTTTATGCCAGTACCAGGCTGTTTGGGTTAAAATAGCTTTGTAGCATAATTTGAAGTCAGGTAGTGTTATGCTCCTTCCTTCCTTCCTTCCTTCCTTCCTTCCTTCCTTCCTTCCTTCCTTCCTTCCTTCCTTCCTTCCTAGCTGTGATGAACATGGGAGTGCAGGTATCCTTTTTCCTTCCTTCTTTCCTTCCTTCCTTCTTTCCTTCCTTCCTTCCATTGATTTGCTATTCAGGGTCTTTTGTTGGTCCATATGAATGTTAGGATTGTTTTTCCTATTTCTGTGGAGAATGTCATTGGTATTTTGATGGGGATATTATTAAATCTGTTGATCACTGTGGATAGCAAGGACATTTTCACAAAGTTAATTCTTGTAATCCAACAGCATGGAACGTCTTTTCATCTTTTGTTGTCATCTTTAATTTCTTTCAGCAGTGACTTGTAGTTCTCATTGTAGAGCTATTTCAAATCCTTGATTAAATTGATTCCTAGGTATTTTATGTTTTTAGTGACTGTTGTAAATGAGCTTACTTTCCTCATTTCTTTTTCTGCTAGTTTATTATTGGAATATGAAAAAGCTATGATTTTTGCATGTTGATTTTGCATCCTGCAAATTTACTGAAATCATTTATCAGCCCTTAGAGTTTTTTTGTAGAGTCTTTAGGTTTCTCTCTATATAGGATCATGTCATCTGCAAACAGGGACAGTTTGATTTCATCATTTCCAGTCTGGATGCCCTTTATTTCTTTCTCTTGCCTAATTTCTCTAGCTAGTACTTCCAATACTATGTTAAATAGGAGTGGTGAGAGTGGGCATCCTTGTCTTGTTCTTTGTTCATCCATTCAGGATGATATTGGTGGTGGGTTTGTCATACATAGCTTTTGCAGTTTTGAGATACTTTCCTTCTTTACCTAATTTGCTGAGAGCCTTTATCATGAAGGGATGTTGAATTTTGTTAAATGCTTCTTCTGTATCTATTGAGATAATCATATGGGTTTTTCCTTGGTTTTGTTGATGTGATATATCACATTTATTGACTTGCAGATGTTGAATTCTTGCATCCCTGGGATGAATCCAACTTGATGATGGTGTATAATTTTTTTGAGGTGTTGATGTATTCTGCTTGCTAAAATTCCATTGAAGATTTTTTTGTCTATATTCATCAAAGATACTGGCCTGTAGTTTTCTTTTTTTGTTGTTGTATCTTTGTCTGGTTTTGGTATCAGGGTGATGTGGGTCTCATGGAAAGTGTTTGGGAGAATGGCCTCTGTTTCAATTTTCTTTGGAATATTTGAAGAGAATTAGTATTAATTCCTCTTTAAAGGTTTGGTAGAATTCATCAGGAAAGCCGCCTGGTCCTGGACTTTTCTTTGTTGGGAGATTGTGGGTTACTGCTTCAATCTCATTTCTTGTTATTGGTCTGTTCAGGTTTTCTGTGTCTTCTTGGTTCAGTCTTGATAGTTTGTATGTGTCCAGAAATTTATCCATTTCCTTCAGGTTTTCAAATTTGGTTGGCATATAGTTGCTTATAATAGTCTCTAGTGATTCTTTATATTTCTGTGGTATTGGTTTCCATGCCTCCTTTTTCATTTCTGATTTTTGTTATTTGGGTCTTCTCTCTTCTTTTTTTAGTTAACCTAGCTAATGGCTTGTCTATTTTGTTTATCTTCTCAAAAAACCAAATTTTTGTTTCATTGATCTTTTGTGTCATTTTGGGGGTCTCTATTTCATTTAGTTCTGCTGTGATCTTAATTATTTCTTTATGTCTACTTATTTGGGGATTGAATTGTTTTGGTTTTTCTGCCTCTTTGAGGTGTTGCATTAGGCTGCTTATTTGAAATCTATCTATTTTTTTGATGTAAGCATTTATTGCAATAAACTCCCCTCTTATTGCTTTTGCAGTATCCCACAGGTTTTGGTATGATGTGTCTTTATTTTCATTAGTTTCAAGAAATTTTTTTGATTTCCTGTTTAATTTCTTCTTGAACCCATAGGTCATTCAGGAACATGTTGTTTAATTTCCATGTATTTTGTAGTTATCAGAGTTTCACTTGTTATTGATTTCTAGTTTTAGTCCATTGTGATCTGAAAAGATACTTGAAATGATTTCAATTTTTAAAAATTTGCTGACTTGATTTGTGACCTAACATGGTCTATCCTGGAGAATATTCCATGTGCTAATGAGAAGAATGAATATTCTGTAGCTGTTGGATGAAATGTTCTATAGATATCTGCCCAGTCCAATTGTAAAATTGGTATAAAGCGTAATTTAAATCCTATATTTCTGTGTCATTTTGTTGCCTAGATGATCTGTCCAGTGCTGAGAGAAGGGTATTCAGGTCCTCTGCTCTTATCATACTGGGGTCTATCTCTTTCTTTAGGCCCAATAGCGTTTGCTTTATTTATCTGGGCACTCCAGTGCTGGGTGAGTACATATGTATGATAGTTATGTTATCTTGATACATATATATCTATGATTGTTATGGTGCATACACATCTATTATGTTGTCTTGCTGGATAGATTTCATTATCATTATATAATGGCCTTCTTTGTCTCTTTTATGGCTTTTGGTTTAAAGTCTATTTTATCTGATATAAGAATAGCTACCCCTTTTGTTGTTGGTTTCCATTTGTGTGGTATATCTTTTTCTAACCCTTTACTTTTAGTCTGTGTTGTGTTTTCAGTTGAGGTGAGTCTCTTGGAGACAGCATATAATTGGGTCTAGCTTTTTAATATATTCAGTGAGTCTTTGTCTTTTGAGTGGAGGGTTTAATCCAGTTACATTTAGGGTTGTTATTGAAAACTATTGTCTTACTCCTGGCATTTTTATCAATTTTTATTTGGCTGTTTTAAATATCTTTTGTTTGTTTCTTCCTCTTTTATTGTTTGTCTTTCATGTTTATTGGTTTCTTAAAGTGGTAAGACTTGCTTTCTTTCTCTTTCTCATTTGCATTTTTGTCTTACCAGTGGGTTTTGTTTTTTCTTGTGTATTCATGGTCGTTGTCACTGTTTGGGGGGTTCCAGATGCAGGACTCCATTGAGGATTTCTTGCAGGGCTGGTTGTGTGGTGATGAACTCCCACAATTTTTGTTTCTCAGGCAAATGCACTATTTTTCCCTTATATCTGAAGGATAGCCTTTCTGGGTATAGTATTCTTGGCTGACAGTTTTTGGGTTTTTTGGTCTTTTTTTCTTTTAGTATTTCAAATATATCATCCCATTTTCTTTTGGCCTGTAGAGTTTCTGTTAGGAAGTCTGCTGTTAGTCTGATGGGGGCCCCTTATAGGTGACCCTTTTCTCTTGCTGCTTTTAGGATTCTCTCTTTGTCTTTGAGCTTGGCCAGTTTGACTATAATTTGTCTCAGAGAGGATCTTTTTATTTTTGGCAGCTGGCCAGTAAAGGAATCCAAACCCCTGACCTTGGTATTATCAGCATCATGCTCTCCCAAGTGAGCTAATTGGCCACCTCCCTCAGAGAGGATCTTTTTGGATTGAATCTGTTTGGGAATCTTTGAGCCCCCTGGATCTGAAGGTCCATATCTCTCACTATACCTGGGGAGTTTTTCATTATTATTTATTTGAATAGGTTTTCAATGCTCTTCCTTTTTCTTCCCCTTCTGGAATACCCATGATTCGGATGTTTGTGTGCTTAAGGTTGTCTGCTAGCTCTCTGAGATTTTCTTCATTTCTTTAAATTATTATTATTATTATTATTATTATTTGTCCACCTGGGTTATTTTGAAAAGACTATCTTTGATTGATATCAGAAATTCTTTCCTCTGCTTGCTCTAACTCGCTACTTAAGCTATTGGTTGTGTTTTTTATGTTGTTGAAGAAATCCTTCAGTTCCAGTAGTTCTACTACATTCTTTTTAAGGTATTAACCCATTTGTAAATCTCCTTCTTCATATCCTGGATATTTTTTCCCATTTCATTATGTTGTCTAACTGAATCTTCTCATATCCCATTGTGTTTCCTTAAGATTGTTGTTCAGAATACCTTTTCAGTCACTTCAAGGGTTTCATGCTCTATGGGGTCTGGTACTTGAGAATTACAGTATTCCTTGGGTGGTATCATATTCTCTTGTTTTTTCATCTAGTGTCACTTCAGTGATGTCTGGTCATCTGGCAGAGCACTTGCTTCTTCTAGTTCTCTGGAGTGGGCTTTGAGGAGAGATACTTTCTCTTCTTTTTTTGGTCTCTGCTGGTACTATCCTTGTGTCAGTGCAATCAAGTGGATGGCAGGCCACCTGCACAGTAACTGTGGCTGCTACTGTGGTGGCAAGCCACCATTGTAGTGGCTGTGGCTGTGGTGATGGTTGTGGTGGACTACCCATGCAAAAGTGGTGTTTTCAGAGTGCTCCTGCCTTCTGTTAGGTGGTCGGGGCTGCCTACAGCTCCTGCCTAGGACTCTGGATATGCTCCTGCCTTCTGCCAGGCAGTTGGGGCTGCCCACTGCTCCTGCCTAGGTCCCTAGACATGCTTCTGCCTCCATAACATGATTATTAATGGCTTTATGCTACTTCATTATACAGTCAAATTATAATTTATTCAAACATTTCTCTATTATTGGGCAAGACAGGTGGTTCCAGTCTTCTTTTTCTTTCTTTTCTTTAGTTTTATAAAAATCACTACAGTGAACACCTTAACACATAAACCTTTGCACATATGAGTATTTCCTTATGATTAATTTTAAGAATGAAATTATAGTATGAAACTGAAGTTTCTCTCTCTCTGCACACACACACACACACACACACACAAGCACACATACACATGTATGTATGTATGAGCTTCTCTGTTTCTAGAGGTGGTTGTTTGGGTTTTGACAGCATCAGTTGTTTTTATGAGTAATTTCATAAAAACAGCACTCATAGAAAGTATCCCTAGTTTGAGGCAGCTCTTCCTACTGAAAAAGGGCCATGCATCTGGTTACTTCTCCAATTATTGCTTAGCTTTGCTGTTTAAAATACAAATACGCATGTGGAAAGACTATGGGTTTTGGAATCATCAGACCTGGGCTCAAATTCTGCCCTCACTAGGTGGGTGTATTAGTGTGCTTCTGTTGCTTATAACAAAATACACAGAACTGAGTAATTTGTAAGAAAATGAAATTTATTGCTTACAGTTTCTGAGGCTGGGAAGTCTAGAGTCCTGGGAACACAGCTGGTGAAGGCTTTCTTTGGTCATGACTTCAGTGATAGCAGAGTCCCACATTGCAAAAAATGGTGGAGCAGAGAGAGCAGAGAGAGAGAAAGACAGACTCTCCTCTTCCTTTAAAGTCCTCAGAGCCACGCCCCTGACCACCACCTTTAGTCCATTCACTTCTTCATGGTCCTACAATACAATCACCTCTTCAAGGTTCCACCTTTCAGTTAGCATAATAGGATTTCCCACCTTCTTAACAGTCACAGTGGGGGCCACGTTTCTAAAATGTAAAAATTCAATCTTCATTGAGCTTTGGTGGGACATAATTCAATCCACTACAGTAGGTCAAGAAGTTGTTTAGTTTATCTGAACCTTAGTTTCTTTATCTATAAAATAGGCATGATCAAAATGAAATAATGTATATAAATGCACAACATAGTACTTGGATATAGTGGACCCTCAGTCAATGTCTCTTCCTTCTGAGCCAGCAGCCTGGGGTGCACTTTCCACATCTCTGTGCACAGTGAATCATAAACTACATTCCTCTGTAGAAGTGGGCTCTTAGCAACCACCAAGGAGCAGGGCTGACTCTCATCTTAGGTAGCACTGACTAGCTCTCTGTCTGACTCTACCAAGTGAGGTAGAGACAGGCTTCTCTAATTCTATCTTCATTGGAATATGATTGGGAAGTCTATAAAGTAAAACAAAAATTTGTGTTACTGGATATATGATACCCAAACAAAGCACTGCTCAATGTGGGCGCTGGATGGTTGGCTGGGCTCAGTTACTGGAACTACTGCTGTAGAGCAGCTTCACCAGAAACGGGGCTTAAATTATGCCTTGGCAAAAGCCTTCACACCAACGTAGGAGCAGGTAGAAGAAACCACAACTGTTGCCTTTAGGTGCTATTCTGGTTGCTTCACATACTTTATTTCTCTCCCTCTTGGCAGGAAGTTCCACAAGAGCAGGGAGTATCTATTTCATTCACAATGGCACACCAAGAGTGAGAGCTCAGTAGATATTTGTCCTGTAAATAAATTAGACTCAGACACTCCCCCCCCACCCACAGTTAGGTAGGTATTCTTATTATCTCCATTTACAATCAAGGTAATAGTGAGGAAATTAGAAATTTGACTGAGAGCACAGAGCCAGTTAATGGCCATGAGCAGAGACTACACAATCTGCAGTGGATTGAATTATGTTCCCCCAAAGTTTAATGTGTTGGAGGCTTGGTCCCACTGTGTCAGTATTAAGAAGGTGGGAAATTCTATTACGGTAATTGAAAGGTAGGGCCTTGTAGAGGCCTTGATTAGATTGTGAGGACCATGTCATAGTGAATGGTTTAATGGTGGTCATGGGCATGGTTCTGAGGGCTTTAAAAGAATAGTACATGAAGGGCTCTCTCTGCTCTGCCATTCTGTCATGTGAGACCCCTGTGTCACTGTCACCACCAAGACCTTCACCAGATGTGTTCCCTGGACTTTGGACATCCCAGCCTCCAAAATTGTAAGCAATAAATTTTGTTTTCTTACAAATTACCCAGTTCCAGGTATTTTGTTATAAGCAGCAGAAACACTAATACACTGTCAGAAATCTGTGTCATTTTCTCTATTCTGCATCTCTTGTAGCTCCAGGGGCAGATGTATGGGAGAGATGTGTGGGAAATTGAGTACTTGGTCTCCTAAAATCTTTTCTGCATTATTCCAGCGATTACACAGATTCATCATCCTCCAGTCTCAGCCCTTCAAATGCCATCTCTTCTGTCTTTCCTGACATCCATGTCTTCCTGTCATTCCATCTAGAATCTGTGCCCACTGCCCCATCTCTGAACTCTCAAACACTTAGCATATCCCTGTGTTCTAGATCTTCACACACTGTGTTGCCCTGATGTGTTAAATCCCCATTCCCCTACAAGATCCTGCAAAGAAGCAGAAAACTGGGCCATGGCCATCTCTGTACTCTCACTGTTTCCCCAAGACTGGCACACTGGCCAGTTGGCAAATGCTTTCCAAGTTGATGGATAACTGCTGCTGGGGTTTCTGGCCCTATCCACTTGTTTGCTGTCATTAGTTGGTCTCATACTTTCTTGCACGAGAACTAGCATTGTTTCCAAGTCTATGTTGTAAAGGTCTGGAAATCATTCTACCCTGCTTTAGTTTCCTATATTTGATTTACTATCACGTGACATGTAATCTGCTTGTTTGCTTATTAGCTATTTCCCCTCAGGGCTATGTGAACTCCACAAAGGTAGGGACATTGCTTTGTTCAGCACTGCATGTGTTTGTCACTATGACAGTGCCTGGCGCCTAGTAGGCATTTAACAAATAGTTGTCAATTTATTAGGTGTGCCTTTTTAAATTCAGCCTAAGAAACAAGTTGTTTTCTGACAATGAAGTGATGTAGACTTATGGTAAAAACAAGGATTATGACACCCACACTCAATGTATTTCCTTCCCAAAGTCAGCTGACACATCAGGGCATCTTCACATGTACCAATATGAAGACACACGCACACACACGTGCACCGGAACATCTCCAGACCTCTTTCCAAAGCAGCCTGCACTTGCACAACCATGTTTCTGGGCCCTAGTGTAGGACTGCACATAGCCACGCCACCCCTCACTGAGCACAAAAGCGTGGGCCACTTAATTTAACCTTGCTGAGCTTCAGCTTCCTTGCCTGTCAATTTGGAATAATTCTGACTCATGGAGTTGTAAAGATTAGAGGAGGACTTCCAGTTCCCTCCATGACATGTAAAGAGCTTTGATGTCATCACTCCTGTCCTCACAAGAAATAAGTTGAAAAACTGAACATCAATAATGCCAATCAGATCCATGAGAGAACTGAGGTCACAGGGCGAACTGTTGTGCCTCCCCCACCCCCACACATCTTTGTCTGTTTTGTGCTGCTATAACAGAATACTTGAAACTGGGCAATTTATAATGAACAGAAATATATTTCTCACAGTTCTGGAGACTGGGAGGTCTAAGATCAAGGTGCTTGGCAGATTGTGTCTGGTGAGGGCTCAGTTTCTGCTTCCACGTTGGTGCCTTGAATGCTGCATCTTCCAGCAGGGAGGAATGCTGTTTTTCGCATGGCAGAGGAGCAGGGGCAAGAGGGCGAATTTGCTTTTTTATAACAAACCCCCCATTCCCATGATAATGGTACTAATTCATTCGTGAGGGCAGAGCCCTTATGGCCTAATCACCTCTTAATGGTCCCACCTCTTGGTACTGGTACAATTGCAATTAAGTTTCAACACAAGTTTCAGAGGGGACAAAAATTTGAATCATAGTATTTTGCCCCTAGTCCCCCCAAACTCATGTTTCTCTCACATACAAAACACATTTATTCCTCTCCAATAATCCCCAAAGTCTTAACTCATTCCAGCATCAACTCAAAGTCCAAAGTCCAGAGCCTCATCTAGATCAGATGTGGGTGAGACTCAAGGCATGATTCATCCTAAGGCAAATTCCCCTCCAGATGTGAGCCTGTGAAATTAAAGAAGTTACGTGCTTCCAAAATATATGGTGGGACAGGCATTGGATAGACATTTCCATTTCAAAAGGGAGAAATAGGCAAGAAGAAAGGGATAACTGGCCCCAAGTAAGTGCAAACCCCAACAGGGCAGATGACATTAAACCTTAAGGCTCCATAATAATCTTCTTTAATTCCATGTGCTGCCTTCCAGACACACTGGGGTGGGGGTCGGGTCCCTGTATTACTCCATTCTTTTGCTTATAACAGAAATACCTGAAGCTGGGTAATTTAGAAAGAAACACTATTTATTGCTTACAGTTTCCGAGGCTAAGTCCAAAGTCCAGGGAACACATCTGGTGAAAGCCTTGTTGGTGGGTAGTGACTCTTCACATTTTCACAGTGTCACATGGTGGATAGTGGAAGCAGGGAGAGAGAGCTAACTCCACACTCCTCCTCTTTTTAAAGCCCTCAGAACCATGCCCATGGCCACCATTAAACTACCAATGGATTAATCCATTAACTTGGGCAAGGTCCTCACAATCTAATCATCTCTTCAATGCCCTACCTTTCAATTACCATAATAAGATTTCACATCCTCTTAACACTGTCACAGTGGGGGTTAAGTTTCTACTCCATGGACTTTGGGGAGTGCAATTCAACCCACAGGAGCCCCAGGGCCTCGGACAACTCTGCCTTATGGCTTTGTTGGGCTCAGCCCCTGTAGCAGCTCTCACATGTTGGAATCTCATGCCTGAAGCTCTCCCAGGCTGGTGTTGCACATTGGTAGCTCTATGGTTCTGGGATCTCAGGGGTGGCCTAGTCTCCACAGCTGTACTAGGCATTGCCCTAGTGGAAACTGTCTGCAGTGGCCTTGCTCCCCTGGTTGGTTTCTGCCTAGGCCCCCACGTTGCACAATATATCCTTTAAATCTAGGTGGAGGCTGCCATGGAATTAGAACCACGTGGACTCCACAAAGGCTTACCATTCGTGCCCTCCAGAGTAGTGGCATGAGCCATACCTGGGTTCACTTGAGCCATGGCTGGGGTGTGCAAGGGACACTGAGCTGGAGCAGACTGAGGTGCCCTGGGCATTGAGCCAAGAGAGTGCACTAGGCCTCTTTTAACATATTTCCTTCCCCCAGGCTTTGGCACTCTGGGCCTGCGATGGGAGTGGTGGCACCAATAATCTCTGAAGTGCCTTTGGGGTCATTCTCCCACTGTCCTGATGAATAGCTTCTGGCTTTGTTCTACCCATACTAATCTCCTTATCAAATAGTCGATTGGCCACAGCATTGATTTCTTATCCTGAAAACGCTCTTTCATTCTTGAACACACAGTCAGGCTGAGAATCCTTCAAATCTCTAAATTCTGGTTCCCTTTTAATTATAAATCCTATATTTAAATCATTTTTCTATTCTCACGTCTTAGTATATGCAGTTCAAAGAAGCCAT
>NW_007727797.1:234321-238421 GCF_000696425.1 Galeopterus variegatus
TCCTATATTTAAATCATTTTTCTATTCTCACGTCTTAGTATATGCAGTTCAAAGAAGCCATGCAGTACCCTGAATGCTTGCTGCTTAGGTATTTCTTTAGCCAGACATCCTAGTACATTGCTGTTAAATTCTGTCTTACATAAAGCCCTCAGGTGTGGACATAATTAAACCAAGTTCTTTGTCACTTTATAACAAGGGTGGCCTTTACTCTAGTTTCCAGTACTTTGTTCTTTATTTCTGTCTGAGTCCTCATCAGAATTGCCTTTCTGACTATATTTCTACTAACATTCTGATCATGACCACTTAAGTAATCTCTAAGAAGTTTCAGACTTTTCCTATACCTCTCCTATTCTTCTGAGCGCTTGCCAGAAGCACCCTTAATTCTTCATTCATGGCAATATGATCTTTTTCCAATATTCATGTAAAAACTGTCCCAGTCTCTACTCATTACCCAGTTTCAAAGCCACTTCCACATTTTCAGGTATTTGTTATAGCAACATCCCACTTCACCAATTTCTGTCTTAGTTTGTTTTGTGCTACTATAAAGAATACCTGAGACTGGGTAGTTTATAATGAACAGTGATTTATTTCACACAATTCTGGAGGCTGGGAAGTTTAAGATTGAGGCACTGGCAGGTTTGGTGTCTGGTGAGGGCCTGCTCTTCACTTCGAAGATGGCATCTTGAACACTGCATTCTCCAGAGGGGAGGAGCCCTGTTCTTCACATGGCAGAGGCCAGAAGAGAGGGGTGACAAACTCACCCTTTTATAACAAATTCACTCTGGTGATAATGGCATTAATTCATTCACGAGGGCAGAACTCTTGTGGAATAATCCCCTCTTAACAGTCCCACCTCTTAATGCTATTACAGTGGCAGTTAAATTTCAACATGAGTTTTGGAGAGGACAAGCATTCAAACTACAGAACCTTTCAAAAATGGGGAGACAGGTGATTACTGAGAATCACAGATTATCAAGAACATAAGCTGCTGGAAATAATAACTAATAGTAATAATAACAACAACCCTTAAATAGTAATTGATGTGTAGCTAGAGGCTGAGTATGGATTAGCTTGAGATTTAAACTCCTGGGAGCCAAGTTTTAGAGGGACCCCATATTATTGTGAATTTTACCTCCTGGAATCCCCACCAGATTCTCACAGTAAAGATCTGAGAAGAATCTCTCTCAAATGTGAATTTTACCTCCTGGAATCCCCACCAGATTCTCACAGTAAAGATCTGAGAAGAATCTCCTCCTGCTTCAGCAGGGGGTGGGAAAAAAATAATCATTTTGAAATCTTCCCAGAGCATTTTCCATATCAAAGTTCTGCCTTCAAGGGAAACTACTGTTCCAGAGTCTTATCTGACCTGTGGGGAGAGCTATTAGGCAAATCCAGTCCTCTCTAGTCTTCCTGTCTCACATAAGGGGGAAAAAAAGGCTAAGAAACTCTTCTGAAGGTCAGAGATCAGAGACACTGGCAGTGAAATCTGGCCCAACAAAATACCAAAATTTAATCACAAGATTATAGAAGGCTTGCCCTCCCAAAACCTTCCTACCACATCAACAGGGAGGGCTTCAGTAGAACAACAGTAGATTACAACTGAAAAAGATGCAAGGCACGAACTCTATTTAAGAAGGAGTTTCTCGGGAAAACCAAAGACACCAGGGAGGCAGAAATATGGACACTAGAGGAAATTGAAGCCTCTGATATCTACAGCTACAGCAGACTTGAAACACAGCCTAACCCCTAGCCAGGTAAACATAAAGCCTCACACTAAAGGCCTATTTATGTCAGTTCCTATTTCCTTATATACCGTATCTGGCTTTCAACAATTACAGGGCATGCTAACAGGCAAGAAAATACACAGTTTGAAAAGACAAATCAAGCATCAGAGCAGACTCAGATATGGCAGAAATTTTGGAATTATCAGAAGAGGAATTTAAAATAACTCTGATTACTATGGTAAGGGTCTAATGGAAAAACTAGACAACAAACAGGAACAGATGGTGATGTAAGGAAAGATTCTGAAATTCTAAGAAAGAATCAAAAGGAAATGCTAGAAATTAAAAACATTAAAACAGAAATGAGGAAGGCCTTTGATGGGCTCACCAGCAGATTGGACATGGCTGAGGAAAGAATCAGTGAGCTCAAAGATTTGTCAGTAGAAACTTTCCAAAGTGAAATGCAAAGAGAAAAAAGAATGAAAAATACAAAACAGAATATCCAAGTACTGTGGGAAAATTACAACAGACGTAATATACGTGTAATGGGAATACCAGACAAAGAAAGAGAGAAAGGAGTAGAAGTATTTGAAGATTAGATGAAATAAAAAATTAAAAAGACATAGTAAACAGTTGACTTATATCAAGTGATCAGTAAGTGGTAGCCATTTTAACTACTGCTATCATCATCATCACAACTAATTGATAGATCAAAATACCAGAGGAGGAAGTAAGGGTTGAATCAAAGGCAACCCTTTAAAGAACACTTAGTCTTGATCAGGGGCAGGAGGGGGGCTTCCTTCTTGAGATGGGGCAAAGGCAAGGAAAACTGGTGAAAATACACAATTTGAGGACGTAGAAGAAGGAAGGTGAGAGAGTTCATTTAGGATGCCCTCCCTATATTTCTGACTTTAATAGTAATCTAGCCCTTACAGGATTATTGAGAAAATTAAATAATAGCAGTGGCTTTCAAATGATAGCGAACATCGGAATCTCCTGGTGCTTGTTTAGAATGCACCCCTCTCCGCTCCAACCCAGAGAATATGATTCTATGCATCTAAGGGAGTGAGGCGTTGGTAAAAGGACACGAAAATCAACTACATTGTACATCGATAAATTAAAATTAAAAAAGAGAAAAACATAAATTAATTTAAAAAAATAAAATTTATGTCTCATCCTAAAACAAGAAAGAAACATATGAGAATGTTGATCACAGTCTGTCCTGAAACACACTCGACAGGTGTTTTTCAGGTAGGCAGAGGCAAGCTGATTTGGGATTGAGGACTGAGGGGATGGAAGAGGCTAAGAATGAGTGCAGGAGAAATGTGGTGGGGCGTTCATGAGAGATGAACAGAAGGATTGCCTAGCAACAGGAAGACCCAGTTTAGAATACACACATTTCTAGGGGGACCTTCAGAATGGATCTGTGACTTTCTTTATCAACTCTCAAGAGTCTGGTTGCAGGAGCCAAGTAAATAGTAGTGTGGTTTTCCCAGCGCTGGCAAACCTGGAAGTACAATGGAAGACAGAAAGGCATGGTCATCCCGCCAGGGGGAGAGAGAACAGGGCACTGTTGAGAAAGCTGGTCAGGAGTTCAGGCTAGCAAGGAAGGCAGTACCTCCAATATCTACCCATCACCCACACACATATGAAATCCTAGGACCACACATCTCCTCAAGCCACTGCCTCATTTCTCTGCCCCCTTTTAGAGCCAAGCATCTTAAGAGAGTTGGGTCACTTCTTCATTGCCCATCCACTTCTCAATCCCCACCAGTCTGGAGTTAGCCCCATTACTTCACCAAAATAGCTCTTGACAGTTTCTCTTCAATGACCTCCACATTGTCAGTGGACACTTTATCATTTCCTTACACATCCTCTCAGCATCACAGAGAGGACTGAACACCTTCTGTTTCCTTAGTCACTCTCCTCTCACGTCTTCCTAGTTTTATTCATTTTCTTTTTGTCTCCTCCTTACATATCCTCTCAGCATCACAGAGAGGACTGAACACCCTCTGTTTCCTTAGTCACTCTCCTCTCACGTCTTCCTAGTTTTATTCATTTTCTTTTTGTCTCTGGCTGTGCCTTTGTGTGCTTCTCCCTCTCCCTGATCTCTAAATCTTTCTTTCTCAAACTGGGCACTATTGACATTTTGGGGCCAGATAATTCTTTGTTGTTGGCAGCTGCCACGTGCATTTCAGGGTGTTTAGCAGCATCCCTGGACTCGACTCACTAGAGGCAAGTAGCGACCCTTCCCTCCACCAATTTTGACCAAAAATTGTTTCCAGACATTGTTAAATGTTCCCTGGTGGACAAAATCACCTTCATTGAGATCTACTGCTCAAAATGCTGTGTGTCCTGAACTCAGTCCTGTGACCTTTT
>NW_007727797.1:239125-239883 GCF_000696425.1 Galeopterus variegatus
CCTTCATTGAGATCTACTGCTCAAAATGCTGTGTGTCCTGAACTCAGTCCTGTGACCTTTTCTGTCCTTTCTCTATACTCGAAGTTAGATTGTTCATTGCTATGGCTTTAAGTTCCATCTGCATGATAATGACTCCTAATAACACTCCACCAAAACATTTGTTGTCCACTTCGATGATCTAGACCCAGGGCTGAGATAGAGGATAGGTGAAGACTGGGGCTTTTCAAATTACACACGCTGTTCTACTCGTGCTAACTGTGTGACTTTAACATCCTACCCTCCATTTCCTTGTCTGAAAAAATAGAAATAATAATGAAGTCGAGTTGTAAAGACAACCATTAGAGTCCTTGGCACATAGTACGGACTTAAATATTAGTTATCATAACTTTCATAATTCTTATCACAATGCCTGAAGAGTATGCACAAGGGGCTTCTGGAGCACAAAGGAAGGCATTGGAGTGTTGAGAGTTTGGCTCTAGAAGCTGAGACACCTGGGTTCAAATGCTGTTTCTACAACTCCATCCTATGGCCTCTGTAAGCCTCAGTTTCTTCTTCCTTGTAAAATGGGAATAATAATAGCACCTACTTCATTGTATGAATCAAATGAGATAATTCTAGGAAGAGCATTTAGCATGATGTCTAACACACCGGTATTTAATAAACATTAGCAATTATTATTAGGGGAGCCTGGGAGAAGCTAATTTTTTTTTTTTTTTTTTTGTCTTTTGTCTTTTTCCATGTTCGGCAACGGATCGCAA
>NW_007727797.1:241260-242137 GCF_000696425.1 Galeopterus variegatus
TCTTGGTTGGGAATTTGGATTGGGAGCTCAAGACAGAGATCAGGCTTACTATTTAGACTTAAATGTTTGGTGAAACCATGATAGACAGGAAAGATGGGAGATGTGAGAGGATTCTTTTTTAGAGATGACAGGGAGAGGGGATGAGGAGCAAACCAGGAGCTCTTTTTAGAAAGGGAGGGGCACAGATGTGAAAGATGAATGTGGACAGAGATAAGTGTGGGGACAAAAGGAGGAACAAGGATGAGGGGGATGTGAAGTAGAAGGCGAGGGGAAGGTTTAGATTTTCTGAGAGGAGGAAAGCTCTTGCTGACCTAGGCCAAGCAGATGAGTGAAGTGTGTGTGTGCATGTGTGTGCTTGGGAAACACCATCACATTATTCTTGGTGTGAACTCCTTTCTCAGTAGATTACCTTATATCTGTTCATAGCCTCCCAAACTCTCTGAGGAGGTAAGGCAGGTATACCGATCTCTTCTCAATGCAATATGAAGCTGGATTTATGTCCTGTGCCTATGCTCTTTCTGCTAAACCACACTGTGGCACCCTGCTCTAGCCTACCTGTTTGGAGCTTGCAGACATGTTATTGTCCTCTTTCAGCATTTCTAGCCACTGAGATGAAACTGGCTCCCAGACAGGGGAGAGAGAGGTACCCTCGGTAAATATCATGGTAGTAGGATCTTAGCTTTAAGAATTCCTGCTGTTTCTTGTAACACCCCCCACTCCTTGTTTTCTTGAATGG
This sequence comes from Galeopterus variegatus, assembly GCF_000696425.1. Classification (NCBI taxonomy): domain Eukaryota; kingdom Metazoa; phylum Chordata; class Mammalia; order Dermoptera; family Cynocephalidae; genus Galeopterus; species Galeopterus variegatus. The sequence continues at coordinate 241,997 of NW_007727797.1, forward strand.
GGAGCCCTTAAGAATCGATTACATTCTCCTCATTAGTGGGGGTGATCAGGACAGACCAGGAACAAAATATCATGCATAGACGGTGCCTCCAGTCCAGGGCAGCTGAATGTGAGTAGCGCATGCAGCCCCAGAGCAGATCTC
>NW_007727797.1:243645-249138 GCF_000696425.1 Galeopterus variegatus
TGCAGCCCCTTCTCACTGTGGTCCAGTTTGCCTCTGCAGAAACAAACCTGCTTTGGCATCTCTCTCCCTTGTGCTGGAAACCAAAAATGATTTCTCTAGAAACTAAGGAACTCACTCTTTTAGAGGGCAAAAAGCACAAGCATGTATATGAACTGCTGAGAGATACCTCTCAGACCACAGCAGTGGCTCCCTGCCTTGCCACTTCCAGCCTCTCCCTTGAGGGATGAACTTTGTGCCCCCTCCGAGGTACTCAGACATGGGAGGGCCTTCCCCCAACGCCTGGAACAAGGAACGATCATTCTGCTTGAAGTCAAATATCACCTCTGATCTGCACTTCTATGACCTGCCCTTCTCACTAGGTGGGACTCTCTTGGATACTAACTTTGCCCTAAATCAAACCCAAGTCTGTGTCTCTCTTAAATCAGGAATTCAGGACTGATGGTCACCAAGAACTCAGCCTGGGGCTGGGACAGTTCTCCCAGCCAGATCCCACCGGGTGGTAGCGCCCATTCTATGCACAAGGTGCCAGGGTAACTGCTGGGGGGAAACAGTGAAGAGGACTCAAGTTCTCTCCCATCATGCAGCGTCGGGTCTCCTGGGGCAACTGAAGATTACGCAGCAGTTAGAACCCGGCAGCACGACAGACGAGGGAAAGGGTATAGCAGGTGCGTAGAGAGGTGGGGCAAGGAAAGGTTCGAGAGCGTAGCTCATTAAGGAGCCGATGGACAACTAAGAGTCAGGGGGTGAGGAGGGAAGAGCATTAGTCGTAGAGGCCTGGAGGTGAGAGGGACCTAAAGTGCAAAGAAGGAGCATAGGCCTTGGAATATGATAGCTCAGGATTTGATTCCTAGCTCTACCTCTTATTAACCAGGTGGCCTTGGGCAACTCTCCCTGTGTGTAAAATGGCAATAATAATACAGCCTCAAAGTGTGGGTGAGAGGACCGCAACCCATGATGTGTGGCAAGTGCTTAGCAGAGTCTGGCAAGTAAACAGCGGATGAGGGCATGGCTGTCGGTACCGCTGCCTCTCGCGGTGGAGGGCCAGGCCACAGAGGGGAGCTATTGATGCCTCTCCCCTTCCTTACCAGCTGGGCCTTGCTAATCAGCCTTGCAGAGCCCAACACTGAGTGTTTGCAGTCTCTGCACCTGGTTTCTGCAAGTCCTCCTCATGCCAACAGTGATTGCAGCCCAAGACAACCAAGCCCTGCTGACGGGCACCTCCTGTCCTGATGCCCACCATGGCCTTTCACCCAGGGCCCCAGGACCAAGATGTGGAGGCTGATGCTATGCCATGGCGGGGCTTCCTATGACCTTAAATGGGGTTGGCTTTAGACCCTGGTGAGATATATTTGAGAACCACACTAATACCTGATGCCTCATAGAGCAACTTAGTTGTGCCAAGTTTTCTCACCGTGAAGATGCGCAAACCCCATTTATCCTGTGTGCTAGGGAATGGGCATTTCTCCATCAGTGCATCATGCACATACTGCAGCCTTCTAAGAAGAAACAATGATCGACTAGTTCGTGGGCCGGCCTGGCAGATACTGCTCCTCTTTTAAGACTCAGCTCAAGGCCACTTCCTGTGTGAAGCCACGCCTGCTCCTCCTCCTGCACCCCAGCCCCTGCAGAAGCCAAGCCCTCCGGAGGCTTCCTCTGTCCCCCCTTCTGGACACTTTCCCTTTTATCTGCACTTCTTTGCCTCCCTCTTCTAGACTGCAAGCCCCATGTTTTAATCATCTTAGAATCCTCGGGGCCCAGCACAAAAATCGGTTCTTGGTAGTTTATTAATGTGTTTGTTTAACAAAAGGATGACTACATTTTATGCCATTCTCCTTAGTTATTAAATATTAAATATGTCTATTTTTGTACCTGCCTTACTGAAAAGGTGTTGCTTGTCCCTGCACAAAATGATCCCCGATGACTGTACTCTGGTATTTCTTATGTCTTTTCCCTGTGGGTCTGTTTCTAACAGCAACCCCTTGTTCCAAATGTAATTTCACATGTTACTAAATCAGTTTGTTCCAGCCTGAACCTAAGTTCTTGCTTCTCCTTCAGAACAAGATGCAGGCTGGAAATATGGGCCCAGGCAGTCCCAGAAGCCCCATGCTAACAACTTCTGCTAATTCTTAGGCTTACTATGCCTGTTATTGAATAGATAGACTTTCTGCACTTTATCCTTTAAACTCTGTCTGTTTAGCATGGTCTGTTTCATCAGTAAATGTGGGTATAGGAAACACAGACTGGGAAACCTAAGCCCACTCCATTTGGATAAAGCCAGGTTTTATCCTAGTTTGGGGTTTTGGGAAAAAAATCTGACACAATTAGTAAAGGAGTGATAATTAGTCATTTTAGAGCCACGCTCTAAATAACACTGCAAATTAATCCAATTTGGCCATTCTGTTTGAAAAAAAAAGGAGGAGGGAATTAACGGGCTTTGTGACAACTGTTTCTTCAAATTCTCTTACTCACCCATGGCTTTGTGGCTGCAGCTGCCAGAAGTCCCATTTACTGTGGTGCCTGGATGTTGAGCAGGACCTTCCTAGGGTACATACAGCTCAAATGTAGTTTTAGAAACTGCTTGCATTTTGCTCAGGAAGTATTGCTGCTATTGAATACCCTGCCTCTTGAGCAACCAATTCACCCAGGTGGGGGAAATCTGGCTCACTAGATTTACTGGGCACCTGCTGTATACCCCGCTGTACACTGGGTGCCCTACGTACTTTATTGCCAGTCTTCACAAGCAATCTATGAGAGAGGTGTTGTGAACATTTTAGAGATGAGAGAACACACTCAGAGAGATTATGTAGTTGCTGAAGCCCACACAGCAATGATTCCCAAACTTGTGGGGTGTTTCTTTCTTCAGATGTTTTGTAGAGGGGAGAAAGTCAAAGACTGTTTCTAGTTGCTGCAGATTTAAGAGAAAGGGGAGCATTAACCACAGTAATCTGAGAAGGCTGGTTCTTTTGAAGCTTTCGACTATAATCAAAATAGAACTGAATGCTGGGGAAGAAGCTCTGTGTGAGAGACCCACATCCTCCTGTCCCTCCCCTAGCCCACTCTGCCTCAGAGTCTGCCAGTGACTTCTAGATCCTGGCTTTTCTTTGCTTTCCAGCTAAGTGGACCGAGTGGGCTCAGCCCAGGGCCTTATGTCTGTGCTGTAGCTTCTTATCAGTAAATGAGATGGCAGCAGGCATGGCAGGCCATTAGTAGAAAGAGAAACAAGGGGTTATCACAGCCCAGCAAGGGCAACTGCAGCATCCCATAGATTCTAAAACGCCCGTTTTTAACATCGTAACATTTCAGATGCCAGAGTGCACCTTACAATTGATACGCACGTGAAACGTAGGACTTCTTCTCCCCCAGGTAGACTGTTATTGCATCATTTATGCCTCTTACACTCAATGACATATTAGATTCGAGGGACTATGGCAGGTTTTGTTTTATGTGTCAGTTCTGATCAATCAGTGGAGACTGTGCGGAGTTTGGGAGAAGGGTCTGATGGCGTGTCTATCGCAGTGGGGAAGAGCGATCGGCTGGGGCGTCACTGTGTGTGGGAGGTGGCATGGAGTCCCCGGCATCAAGCATTTGCACTTTCATGCTACATCTTTGGGATTAAATGGAGGAAGACCTGGCATATCTTCAGTTGTGAGCTGAGGGCCACAACACAAAGGGAACATTTCTGAGGAATCAGGTCAGAGGGACCTGCCTCTTCTCATACAGATTTGTGACTTTGGTCTTTTTAAATATCTTTTTAAAGTATTAGTTTAATTATAAAAATAGTATATGCTTGTTATAAAACAAAGATGTAGAAGTATATGAAAAAAATTGATGTATGTATGTTACTATTAATGGCTATATAGATTGTTTTTACCTTTTTTTCTGTTGCAGATAAACATGTGTGTTTGTGTATGTGCGTGCATGCACAGACACACTTTACCAAGACAGTAAATCCTAGAAGCAGAATTCTGGGCAGATATAATTTTTAATGGGCACAAAATAATCCTCTTAACCTCTCGCCATTGAGGATGGCTCAAGGATTATTTCCTGTTTTTCTTTTCTTTTTTTTTTTTATTCCTTTTATTTTTATTGAAGCATAATTGATTATATATATATTCAGAGGATACAGTGTTGACTACCATCACCTGTGTACAACATGAGATGAATGAATCAATATCATTAGCATATTCATTATTACAAATTGTAATTATTCTTTATTCCCCTTACCCAATTTCTCCTCAACCTCCCCCCGCCCCACCCGCACCTCTAGTAACTATAGATTTGTTCTCTCCTTCTGAAAGTTCAATGTATTATTGTGGTCTTTCTTTTTTTCTTTCTCTCTTTCTTTCTTTCTTAGCACGCACTTATGAGTGAGGACATGTGGTATTTCTCTTTTTGTGTCTGGCTTATTTCATTTAATGTAATTTTCTCCAAGTTCAGCCATGTTGCTGCAAATGGCAGAATTTCATTCTGTTTTAAGGCTGAGTAGTATTCTATTGTGTATATATACCACGTTTTCCTTATGCAGTCATCCATGAATAGACATTTAGATTAGTTCCATATTTTGGCTGTTTTAAATAGAGCTGCAATGAACATGGGAGTGCAGGTATCCCTTCGATATGATGATTTCCATTCCTTTGGATATATACCCAAAAGTGGGATTGCTGGATCATATGGTAGCTCTGTCTGTAGTTGTTTGAGAAACATCCATACTGTTTTGCATAATGGCTATGCTATTTTACAGTCCCACCAACAGTGTAGGAGAGTTCCCCTTTCCCTGAATCTTCACCAGCATTTGTTATTCTCAGTCTTTTTAATAATGGCCAGTGTAACTGGGATGAAATGGTATCTCAATGTAGTTTTGATTTGCATTTCCCTGATGATTAGTGATGTGGAGCATTTTTTCATGTACCTGTTGGCCATTTGGGTCTTCTTTTGAAAAACGTCTATTCAGCTCCTTTGCCCATTTTTTAATTGGATTCTTCGTGGTTTTTTTTTTAATTCCTTATATTCTGGATATTAATGCCCTGTCAGATGTATAGTTTGCGAATATCTTCTCCCATTCCATTGGTTGTCTTTCTGTTCTGTTGATTGTTTCCTTTGCTATGCAGAAGCTTTTTAGTTCCATATAATCCCATTTGTTTNACTACTCTGGCTAGTACTTCTAACACTATGTTAAATAGTAGTGGTGAGAGTGGGCATCCTTGTTTTTCACTAGCATAAATACTGAAAATAATCTTTGACCAACGTCTTAGTCCATTTGTGCTGCTATAATAAAATATAATAAAATAAAATATTGTTTATAATATACCCACAGATTGGGTATATGATACTCAATGCCTCTCAGGCAATATCCAGTCTGTGGGTATATTATAAATAATAGAAATTTATTTCTCACAGTTCTGGAGTCTGGGAAGTGCAAGATCACAGTGCCAGCAAGTTTGGTGTCTGGTAAGGGCCACTTTCTGCTTCCAAGATGATGCTTTGTTCCTCAGG
>NW_007727797.1:250068-263133 GCF_000696425.1 Galeopterus variegatus
GCAAGTTTGGTGTCTGGTAAGGGCCACTTTCTGCTTCCAAGATGATGCTTTGTTCCTCAGGAGAGCAACACTGTGACATCACATATCAGAAGGAATGGAAAGGGCAAATTCTCTGCCTGAAGCCCTCTAATAAGGTTGCTAATTCCTTTCATGAGGGCTCTGCTCTCATGGCTTAATCACTTCCTAAAGGCCCTACTTCTTAATACTATCAAATTGTCGATTAAGTTTCAACACATGAATTTTGGGAGACATTCAGACCATAGCAACCGGAAAAGCTTCTCTTATGTTTTAGATTAGTTCATTAAGATGGTTTCCTAGAAGTGAAATTACTGTATTAAGGGGTATAAACATGCTTGAAATTTTAGATAATTTGTGAATTGATATTCCAAAGACTTGGTTGATTGATGCTTCTAACTATGGATAAATTTAAGCTCAGTAATAAAACCTTTGTGTTTCCACTGTTGGAGAACAAGAGACTTGGAAATATTTCAGTGTGCATCCCTGTTGGCTGTTTGGTGACTCCCTTGTTAGTAGTGGAGCAGGTCACGCTGCCCACGTGCAGTGCGTCAGGGGGTTGGGGTCTTAGGGATGCCTCTTGGGCAGTATCCAGGCTCTAGGTCATCTTTGGCTTTACCTGTCTTAGCTGACTTGCTCATAGCAGGCTGGGGAAAGGTCCATGCTGCCAGGACTCCAGGAGGGATCTCTAAGTGTCAAGCACTGCTTCTCCTTCTCATGGTTCAAGTGCCAATGGCCACAGAGGGCCATTGTTGACCTACTACCTGTGGTCATCTGATGATGGTCACATTTGATGACCTACTATCCATGGGCATCTGATCTTGAGACTGATTCTTTTTATATTCCTTTGCAGGGGAGGGAAAGGAAGAGAAGGGGAGGGGGCTCTGACAGCACCTCCCTGTTCCTGGACACCCTTCTGGTGATGCCTCAGGAATTTTCTTTGTGGGATAAAGCAGTGTCTACTGTTCATGGGAGCACTTAAGTTCTAAGCACTTTTCACACATGATCCCATTTAATACAATCCATTTAACTGAACTATGAAGAGGTTAAGCCGCTTACAAAACTAGGAAGGAGATTCTATGATCTGTGCACTTTCACTTGTGTGAACCTGTGAGAGGGTTTAAGTGGTGAAAGAGATCTGTCACACACAGATTGTGTACTGTCTACACATTAGCAAGAAAGCAGAAGCGTATGCATCGAGGTAGACATCTGTATGAAAATAATAGTCAACTTATTCACTTATTTGTAAAAGGACCCTTGTGACTATAGCATAAGTTATGTTTTCTCTCAATTTGATTAGCAGTCAACTCAACATACTATTCACTTATTGCTAATGGCTGTTTTAAAGCAAGTTTTCATTGTAGGGTTTTTTCTTTCTGTCATATTTTTATATTCACATNGTGCATTGCACAGCAGCTGGCAGGGGATTAGCAGACCTTTGCTTCGAAGATGGACACAGGACATTGCAACTTTGCAAAGCAGACTTTAGTTCCTCTTTTCAGGTGCCCAGGAATTGCTGAGGAATTGCAGGAGACTTGTACATTCAAGGGCTGCTGTCAGGCCCATTTTCATTGGCAGATGCTGCGTTTTCATATGTTCTGATGAGATATTTACTGTCCAGAAGTATTAATATTAAGGAAAATATTACCAACCATTTTTCAGATTAAGACTGAACAAATCACCAGGTATAACTAGTGAAGAGCCCCCAAAATACTGTCCTTGTTTTTAAACATTTTGATTGAGTTGAAAGCCAGTGAGGTTACAAATACAAACAGTTAAATTCATTTTTTTTAGAAATCCTCAACCCTTTAGTTAATAGAGAGAGCCAAATAATGAAATAATCAAGGGTGTGTTTGTTTGTTTTAATTAAGATTATGGTTTTTGGACCAAGCATTAACAAAACGATTTTAAAATTAGCTTAATTACCATTATTTTTGTTTAGTAAACTGTGAATAAAGCTTCTCTTCTCTTTTGCCTGCCTCAAATATGGACTGACCATTTTGAAAAAGCAACTTATTTTCTAGAGAACTTAGTACTGCTGAAATCATGATCATATTTATACTCTCATTTGAGCTCAGTGACAGCCCTGTGATGGAAACAGAATTGGTTTCTTATCCAGATTTTACAGATGAAGAATCACAGGTTGAACAATTTTCCTACGGTCACCCAGCCAGGAAGTGGCAGGGACACTTAACCCTTAGTTCAGACATATTTCATAGGGACATACTTCCTTTCCACATAGTTGCAAAATTGGACACTTGAATGGAAGACTTTCACCAAAAGTCTGCTTGCTATTTAGCTGTTGCAAAAGTTAATTGTTGGATTAGCCAGGACTAGGTAAGTATCTTGAAAAATATGTGCATTTTGATAATGGAAGCATATGTCAACTAAGTATTTTTAGGATCCTTGTGGTTTTTATACATGTTACATCTTTGTAATGTGTTGATCAAACTCATGAATCAGACTATTTGGGAAGAGTAGTTCATTGTTATTGAATGCTGTGTTTGTTATATTTTATTGACCTCTCCCCTAGCTGACTAACTTATACTCTACTTGGTTTTAAGAAGGCTTTGCAACAGCTACTGAATAATTCTTTAACTCACTTTTCCTATGAAATAATCCTGCAGCAAGGTACCATTTAGAGTAGTTGGGTCTTTGCTAATTTGAGGGTAAAAAAGGTAAGATGTGTTACAATACATGGATGTATTCAATGTACAAGTGGCCAGAGGACCTCTGCTCAAATCTGAACCACCTTTCAGACAACCAGCTCCTCCTCTCATCTCTGCAGAAAGCCCTTACTAGGTCCCAAAAGGAAATGAGATCTACTTTGTCACACCATCAAGCCTAAGATCTCAAAGCATCCAGGTAGTCACCTGGGAATGGAAAGGAGAGGACAAATTCAAACATTTCAGAGGTAGAAGTTGGCTGGTGGGTTTAGAGATAACATGGAAATTGCTAGTTTAATGATGCTAGTAATTGAGATAAAGAACAAAGAAAGGGCAGGGATTGGTGGGGAAGGGAAGAGACTGAGTTTGAGATATTGTGTCTTACCCTAGAGGAGCTTGTAATATGGTTTGGGAATGTGGGGTTGACAGGAGAGAGAAACAGATAAACAGTGACTAAACCGCTGTATGATCAGGGCTGCAATGGAGATCTGCAGAGTATGCTGGGAGAACAAGTTGACAGGAGAGAGAAACAGATAAACAGTGACTAAACCGCTGTATGATCAGGGCTGCAATGGAGATCTGCAGAGTATGCTGGGAGAACAAGTTGACAGGAGAGAGAAACAGATAAACAGTGACTAAACCGCTGTATGATCAGGGCTGCAATGGAGATCTGCAGAGTATGCTGGGAGAACAATTCATGGAGGTGGAAGAATCAGAGAAAACCATAACACTTGGGCTAAGTTGTAAAAGAATTAATTAGGGAGAGCGTAGTGCAGGGCATCCAGTGCAGAGGGGACAGTGTATACAGAGACCCCACGGATAAACGGAGAGCCAGTAGACCAGGCAAGTTCAGTGGGCTGGAGAGTTCAGGTTGGTGAAAGGCACGGCCAGCAGAAACAGCTCAGTCATGGAGAGCCTGGTGATGGCAGCCAGCACTCACAAGCCTTTGCTCTAAGCCAGGCAGAGCAGAATAGTTCAGAATACGTTCAGAAGGTAGAACTGTCAGCACGCAGTGGCCCAGTGGACACGGGGGGAGAAGACAGAAGCAGCACAAGTCCAAGGAAATTCCCAGGTTTCTGTCTTGACCAAGATGGGGAGTTTGAAGGAGGAGCCAGTGTGCTGGGGGGAAGGATGTTGAGCTGCATTTGAGACGTGTCAATTCAAGGTCCCTTTCATCATCCAGGCAGCTGGGAGGCAGGAGCATGTCGTCTTTGGGCATATGGAAAACAGACTGTCCTGCTATGAGTCCTCGCTCAGCCACTTAGGAGATTTATGGCCATAGATAAGTTACTTAATCCCTCTGTGCCTCAGTTTTCTCATTAATAAAATGGTGATAATAATAGCACTTACCTTATAGAGTAGTAGTGATGTTTAAATTACACATCATTTAGGACATTTCTTAGCTCATTGCAGGAACTTAATGATAACTTATTCATTGTTATTATTATTAATTATTATTATTATTATCATGTAGTTCTGAGGCTCATCTTAGTTTAAGATGACCATTAGGTAACTGTTAGGGGGTATTTGGCTATAAGAGATAGAAAACCCATTCGAGGCTTTTATGGTACGTTCTTCTGTTGTTCAGCAAGGAGTTTGGAGGTCAGTGGCTTCCGCACCTTTCAGCATTGTGATGTCAGGATCCCAGATGGACGGCTCTGTGATTTGCTTGGCCTTTCCCTCCTGTTCCATAAAATGGCTGTGCTGGCTCCTCCTGTTCGCAAAATGGCTGCACTAGCTCAAAGCATCTCACCCTCACCAACAGTGTTCCAAATGGGAGGGAAAGAGGCTGGAGGTGGGAGGGACGGGGACATTCTCCTCACAGGCCTCTGTCCTTTTATCAGAGAGGAAGATCCCAGAAGCCCTCAGCCAGTTTCCCCTTATATTTCACTGGCCAAAACCAGGTCACACGGTTACCGTAGCTCCAGGAAGGGGAGCAGGACAGCCATGACCGGCTTAGACCACTCATGATTCAGTCTCTGGGGCTGGGCTCTTCAGTCATAAACAAAATCAGAGTCCTTTTAGCAGGGAAGAGGGAAGGAATGGCTGCTGGGCCAGCAGTTAAGAAAGACTCCCATACTAGGAAGGGAGGACAGTTAGAGCAAGAAGAAGACAAGAGGAGAACACAGGGCTCCATGGCATTCATAGATCACTCAGGAGAGAGATTTCAAATGCCAGGGAAATAGGAGGAGAGGAGAGCCAGAGAAGAATCCTGAGGGAACCCCAGGAAGAGTTTCGGGGCCGGGGGGAGGGAGGTCTACAGAGGTACATCTGACAGAGCTTTGAGCAGGATGACGCCGTAAAGAGCCATCAGATTTGGCAGTGACCATTGCCAGAGCAGATTCCGTGGTGCCAAGGGTTGAGAAGAGAATGGCAGTCTCTACCAAATGCAGTTGGTAGGAGTGTAGATCAATCCAACATTTCTGTCAGTTTGGCCCTCTGTATCCAAATTTAAAGTGTTCATACCCTTGAACTTTGATGTTCTACTTCTAGGAATTAATCCAGTCTGCAGATTTCGACAAGTGGAGGCCGATGTAGGTACAAGAGATTGATTACAGCCTTATTTATTATAGAAAAAAAAAAAGAGAGATAATCGATCCAAAAGTCCACAATTCAGGATTAATTGAAACAAATGATTGATGTAGGTACAAGAGATTGATTACAGCCTTATTTATTATAGAAAAAAAAAGAGAGATAATCGATCCAAAAGTCCACAATTCAGGATTAATTGAAACAAATGATGCTACATCTTGGAAATGGAATACTAACACAGTAGATAAGAACTGAAGTTCTGGAGTCCTACAGTAATGGTTTGAATTCCAGCTCTGCCATTACCAGTTGTGTGACCTCAGCTCTCTGGAAAACTTTCTGGGATTCAGTTTCCTTAGCTGTAAAATGGGATAATTATGGTACTAACCTAGACAATCGTGAGGATTAAGGAAGTTGATATAAGTGAAATACATTGAATTTGTCTGGCATGTATTATTATGCAGTCATTTTAAAAGATTCAGTAGATCTGTATGTATGGAAATAGAGAGCTGAAAGAGGAAAAAATGAAGTTACAGAATAGAAGACAATGTGATCCAACAGTTAAACAGTTTTGTCTGGGAGGTGGAATCATGGGCACAATCCATTTTCTGCTTTATACATTTCTGTATTTTTTACCTGTAAAACAAAGGTATTTGATATCTGATTCACCCAACCTGTTATAAGCCACAAGACAGCAGGTACCATTTTTTCAGCAGGTTTTCATTGTTTCAGCAGGCTCTGTTCACCACTGTATATCATAATAATTGGCACATTGCAAGCAGGCAATAAATATTTGTTAAATGAATGAATGAAAAATATGAGTTGCATTTAGAAGGAAATTTCATAGACTAAGAGTTTAAAGATGCAGCAGTTCTGCACTGACAAGGCCCAGGGAAGACCTCAGGGATGAGATGGCAAAAATGGACCAGAGGTCAGGGCTGAGGGTTGTACGCTGGTCCTCAGTGTGGATGCGGCAGTTTTCAAAACACGGACAGCATGAGGGGAAAAGAGGGAAACAGACCAAAAAGCACTGGGATCCAGTTCCTGGCTCTGTTCAAACACTGCCCAAACAGGCTGAATCTGAGAGCAGAACCATAATATTTTAGAATTGCAGGGGATTTGGGTACCATTGAGTCATTTTTACATCAGAAAACCAAGGCCCAGAAAGGTGAAGTGAGTTCCCCAAGTTCCCACGAGACCTGAGATATACCGTCTGGACCTGTATTTCCCAATTCCTACTCTTGTGCTGGCTCCTTTCTCCAAGGAGTGGAAGGTGTAGGTATTTTGAGAAGAACTTCATTGGAGCCCTAAGAAACCCATTTCTCTTAAGCACAATTCAGTGGCTTGCATCTCGGAAGTTCACTGACCATCCAGCCCTTTATTTGTAAAGAACAAAGGGACTAGGAGTGTAATTAACTCACCCACGTTTCCCATTGTCCTTACTCTTTTGTGTGAGCATTGATTGCTGTTTCTATTACTGAAAGTGGATTGTTCTCTTGGCAACACACATCCAGAAGAGGAGCCCAGTGGGGGACTCAGCAGGAGACACTGTTGAAGTTTGACTTTATGGTTTGGAAGAATGAAAGAAAAAGGCAAAAAAGCTGTAATTGAGCAGAGGGTCATTGTGAATTGGTTGCCAATCTATAGTCTAGAATGCTCTGGGAGAAAAGACATTTGGTTAATTTTAAGAACATTTAGGAATTCAGAATAGCAGCCAACTGAGCTCCCAAGTACAGGCCCTTAGGGGATTCAATTTAATGAATATTTAAGAACGACTTGTTGTTAAGATGTTACAATTAGCACAGGTAAATGGGGGATTCAAATGTACTTTTGGAAAACAGCCTTTTCTCACTTTTGTATCTTAATCATTACTTACCCATACCTTGTTGTTTACTCTGAGGCAGCATGGCAGAAGAGAGAGCCTGAAATCTGGGATCAGTTACTGACTGGGTGGAATATTAGCTCTGTCTGTTAGTAAGGCCGTGTGCTCCTCAAGAAATTGTTTAACTCCCCTGGACCTCAGTTTCCTCCTCTGTAAAATGGGGATCATAATACCTATGTCAGAGTTGTGTTGTGATGATTTATCGAAATTGTGTTCGAAAGGCCTGGCACACAGCTCCCTAACTCCTTGCCCCAAAGTTAAACATCAGTTCTCTGACAATCTAAAAATTCAAGTTATGAACTACTAAAACCTTTCAGTGGAAAAGAGAGGGCAGTGTATTTGGTTCTCTACCCCCATTTTGCACATGGATTTGACTTTATTCAAAGAATGCCTTGAGTTGCTCCATCCACCTGCACACCAAGAAGGCAAAGGTGACATTGGGGTTGAAAGCAGGTTCATATTGGTTCAACTGGGAAACCAGATGCCACAGAAGCCACTAGAATATCTAAATTTGTTCCTCGCTCTTTTCCTTTCTAACTCCTTATATTTTGTGGAGTGGGACCATGTTGGATGGAGACAACCAAAGGGAGCCATCAAAGGCTCTGGGGTGGAGCCCGCATGTGTAAGGGACTGGAGCTTGGTGGGCAAGAAAAAGAGTGGCAGGAGATGATGTCTGAGAAATTGCCTGGGACCAGATCAAGTGGGGAATTGTGAGCTGACATTATAAAGTTTGGATTTTAAGTGCAAGAAAAGAAACACTGGAAGTCTTTAAACAGGGAAGTGACATGATTTGATTTATTATTTTAAGTGTGCACTCTGGCTTCTGTGGGAAGGTTGGATTGTAGGGGTTAAGTGTGGAAGGAGAGAGATAAGGTTGCTGCAATGATTTAGCAAGTTTTGGTGCTCTTGGGTGCTGGAGAGAAATATTGTGAAGGTAAAACTGACAGGTAGTCAGAGGTGAGGCTTAAAGTAGATAAGGTGAAGGAGGTGCCTAGCATGTCGTAGCCATTTAACAAACACAAGCATCCTCCCTCCTTTGTGCCACAACCACATCAACAAAGTGCTGCTTTTCTCTGGAATTGGATTTAGGGGGACAATAACTTAATAACCACATTTTCTTGGCTATGGATTTGCTCTTTGGAGGAGGCCTGACCAGGAGATGGAGGCCAGCTCTTGCAGATCACAGCTTACTTACTGGGAACACTTGCTGAAAGAGGGAGAAAGTAAAGAGAGGCAGGCAGCAGGGAAGGAGGGAAGAGCAGCATGGAGAAAGGACTGGAAGGAGCCTCCTGACAGATGTGAGGAGTTGCTGCCGTGTGTGGATGGTGCGGGCATAATAGTTGGATTTGCATCTTTAAAAGTGACAATATAGGTATGTCAGGGCAGTCTGCTATGATTAGAATGGGAAGGAATCTTCTGGAGGCCATCCCACCCAACTTCCTCATTTGAGGAAATTGAGATGTAAAGAAGAGAAGCACGTTGGGCAAAGCCACACAGATTATACTGGAGGCTGGTAGCAAGAGATAGTGGAAAGAGGCTGATTTTTAAAGTAGGAGAGGCTGAGTGCAGTCATTCATTCAGTAAACATGTACTGAGCTGCTGTTCCATGTTAGACCCACGTCTAGGCCCTGGAAACACAGAGTGAAAAAAAGAGCAGACAAGGTTCCTGCCACACAGAGCTTAGACTTTAGCTTCTCCTCTTACAGCAACTCTGCCACCCAGGCCACTTTCTGCCTCCATGGATCGGTCTCCTCTTCTCTAAAAAGGGAGTAGTAATGCTTCTTTAATTTTAATTAATTCATTTATTCCACAAATATTGATATTCATTCAGTACTGATATATTGACATTGGATTATTGATATTATTGATAAATATGGATATTGAGTATCTAGTCAATATTCCACACATATTGGTTAAGTATATGTGATGCGTCAGGCACAGTACTAGGTGCTGGTGATCCAGAAGTAAGCAAGGTAGACCCAGCCCCTGCTTTCAGATATGACAGACCAGACTCAAGATGGTCGTCATCCTAAATGTTTATCAGAATCACCCTGGGCTTTAAAGAAACCATTGCCCAGAGCTTCTGATTCCACTGGTCTGGAATGGGCCCCAGGCATCACTAGTTTCACAAATCCCCAGGGGGGATTCACATGTTTGGGGCCAGGAAGTACTGGCAAGGCAAAGATAAAGGACGGAGAGGGCGCTGGGTTTGGGGGAGCATTTCCCAGAGGAAGCAACACGTCAGGTGAGACCATGAGCAGGACCAGCCCAGCAACAAGAAGAGGTGACAGTGTCTGGGAAGGCCGGAGGCCCTCAGTGTGGCTCTGAGGGTGGGAGGGGTAACAAATGTAAACACTGACCACAGTCCTCGGCGATGATTCGCACCCAAGCCATTGGTCTTTGCTTGTGTCTCTCTCCCTTTGTTCTTATGGGCCCCACTTCCAGGCCATGAATGTTCTTTCTCCTACAGTACATTGTGCTGACAGGACACCAGCTGATTCTCCAGCTTCTAATAATTGTCTGAACAAGCTTCCTCCTGTCGTCCATCTCATACCCACCATCCTCAGCAAGGCGGGAGCAAGGATCCCGGCTCCTCTGCCTCACTACAGCGGGGAAACGACCCCTTTTCTGCATGACCTGATCAGCATGTCCCCCCAGCCCTCCACCTTCAGGCAGACAGAGACAAAATACATTTTCTTCAGAGATGTGATTTGTTTCGCAAGTGCTCCGTACCCACTAGCTGATAACCACACTGGATGTGTTGGACAAATAGCCACTGAGAGTTACCATAAATTCATTTCTTTTGGTGTTTGGATATAGCTAGATCCAAGTCTGGCATTTCCCCAGGATGTGGAGAAGCTCACAGATTACCACATCCAGTAAGATATAAGTTCCTGCACAACGTCTGCCATTTCCATGCTGAAACGAGAGGGAAATCTGACATGCTTTTATCTCCAGGAAAATGAAGACACTCAAAGACCTGTTTAAGCCTTTTCTGAAATGACTCTTAGCAGCAGCACCTTACCTCATTCTCAAGGCGAGGGGGTGGGAGGAGTGAGAGGGAAATCTGACATGCTTTTATCTCCAGGAAAATGAAGACACTCAAAGACCTGTTTAAGCCTCTTCTGAAATGACTCTTAGCAGCAGCACCTTACCTCATTCTCAAGGCGAGGGGGTGGGAGGAGCGGGGAGCACAAACGATTCTGTCCCCGTGCTAATGTCTGCTGACTTAGGCAGAAAGTACAGCAGGGTTAAGGAGAGGGAGACCAGGCCATCTGGAAAGAAAAATTGGTCTGTCTCCCAGAAATGTCTTTGTCTTCTGCTAGCGTAGGGGTGTTGGAGAGTCCCCCTCTTCTGTTTATAATCTTCTAAGTACATTGTAAAAAACAAACAAACAAAAAGGATTTTATTATTTTTCCTGCCTGTGAGGTAGCCCCACCTTTTCTCTTCCCCCTTCCCACTTTTCTCCGTTTCTATTTTGATATATGAGTGAGACCAGAAACAAAGGTCAAATCCAGGCAGCCATCTATCCACACTTGCCAGTGAACTGAATTTGCCAAGAACTCCCTCTGCGGGCCCTCCGGAGAGGCAGAGTGATAAGCTGGTGCCTCTGATAGAGCCCTAGCCTAAGATGATCTGGGCGGGTGTGGAGGCCGAATCCATGGGAAACTACATCCCTCTAGGAGACCTATCACTCTGCCTGGAGGTGCTGACATCTTAAGAAATGAAGGAACGGCGCGGGGGGGGGTGGGGGGTGAGGAGCAAAAACTCAGATGTTTAAAGAGCCAGAGCTGCAAATAAAATCTGGCTGGAAGCAGTTTTCTCCTGCATCTGACCTCACTAGGTGCCTCTTTCCAGAATTGCAGGCCCTTTTTGGGCACACAGTCTTTCTGAAGACTGGTGATGTAGTGGAAAGGCCACTGGTTGGAAGCCAGACTGCCTGGTGTGAGTTCACTGTGAGCCTTGAGAATCTGATCAAGTTCCAGTTATTTCTCTGAGCCTCAGTTTCTCCCATGAGACAGAAAACATATTCTGCTCTTGGGACTGTTAGGAACTTTAAATGAATCAACCTAGTTATATGTATACAGAAACCCCCAGCACAGTGACTGGGACTTGGAGGGGCCTCTGCAAGCTGAGTTTTTGCTCATAACTTTTTTCTTTGCTAAATGAAGTCATACCATTGCAAGCCCCATTAGTGTACAAGAAGCATTCATTTGTCCATCCCTGAAGGTGTTAGCACAATATAAAAAGCTGAACTACTCAGGCAGAGCAGGATAGAGAGATGTACATTTTGCTGAACTGATCATAAATCTGAATGAAATAATTATGTAAAGTATTCAAGAGCAATTCAGTGAGAGGATGCCTCATCTGCCTTGATGGGCTTTTCAATTACTCATTTTTAGTACTGCATTATACTGTTCTCTGGCAATAATTATTAAACATTTCAACTGTACTGCGATATAAAACTTAAAAGGCTGATTTATTTCCTAGGCATTAGACTACCTAGTGTACAATTCCTTAATTACATGATTCTATTTGTTTAAACCTATTTATCAGAGTGATTTTCTAGCATTGAGTTGAAACTGACACCAGCTTCCCAAGTGAAAGACAATGAGGTGGGTCCAGTAGCTACAAGCACTAGCTTTGGGTTTATGAGGGGGTGTGAGCCCGGATCCCCTACTTGCTAGTCCCAGTTTCTGAATCTGTAAAATGGGGATCATTTCTATTTCACAGAATTATTGGGATGATTATGTGAAATAATGGATATGAACTGTTAGCAAGAACATAGACTATGTACTTATTAAATACAGAACTAGCTATTATTGCTATTGCTGTGCATTCTGGGATTCCCTGATTTCTACATTCAGCAAATGAGAATCTTCCCTGTTATTCAGCACATATGCATCAGTCACCTACTCGGGTCCAGGCACTAAGAGTGCTGTCAGCGCCATTCTCTTCTTATCACTTTAAGAACTCAAAGGAAGTCACGGTTATGAGCACCTAACTGCTCCGGGCACTCTGCTCTGCACTGTACCCAGAACACCTTCTTTCATCAGTATGACACAGCCATTTTCCAGATCAGGACACTGAGGCACAGAGAAATGAGTTACTTTCCTCAAGGTCATACGGTGGCTAAAACAGAAATGGGATCCGGCTCTGCCTGGCTCCAAAGCCCACATACTCTCTTTCCACTACCCCACGCTACCTCTCAGGATTCCAGGAGGTATATTTCACCTGGCTTGAAGAAGAATTCTCCCTTCACTTCCTGGTTTTTCTAGCAGGCATGTCTCTTTTCTTATTGAGGATTACCCACCCCCGGTAAATTATCAGCTCCTCAAAGTCCATCTCTACTTTTCTTAGCATCTTTCAATTCTCACATAGAAGATGAAGCTTTCTTTTTTAAGCAAGAGTTACACTGTGGCAGCAGTGACACACACACACGGGTGTGCCCCAGTTCCACTGGAGCTTGTCCATTGTACTTGAGGCTCCCAAGCCAAGCTGACTTTAGGTGCAGGCCAGCTGGGCTGGTGCCCTGGATACCAGTCTGTAAGGAGGACTAAAACATTGCTGGAAATGTAATGAGATGGAGAAAGAAAATGGTCTTTACCAGAATTGTCGAGAGTGAGCATGACATGAGAAAGATAAAAGCAATCATATTCATTATCAATACTACACAATGAGTATAATACACAAGTGATAACTTTGTGCCAGGTACTTCTCTAACAGCTTAACAGCTTTATGTATTAACTCATGTAAATGCTTCAGGCCCATGGTGGTAGGTACATGATTATCCCCCATTTTACAGACAAGGAGAATCAGCCCAGAAAAGTTAAGGAATTTGCCAGAATCATGCCAGTAGTAAACAGGCTGTTGAGCTCTCCCAGACCCTTCGCTGTTGCCTCTTGGTAGGAGGACTTGCCCCAGGAGCACTTAAGTGACAAGAGGAGGTGTCTAAGCTGCCTTCCAGGCCTC
>NW_007727797.1:263662-266193 GCF_000696425.1 Galeopterus variegatus
GACAGGGCTCCTGAGTCATTCTTTTAATCACCTCTCATGTCCCCTTCAGCAGAAGCTCTGTGTGGTCCCAAGGAACAAATTTCCAAACCTAACCTGTCCTTCCCACTCTGCTCCAAGCCCACATTAATGGGACCAGCTTCCTGGTGTGGATGCTGTTCCAAGTTCCTATTCTGGTGATTTGATTTCTCCTGAGTTATTGGGACCCTGACCATGACCACTAGCCCTGATTTCCATGTCTGGACTCTGCTTTCCGAAGACAAGTGTCCCAGATGCCACCTACATGGACTTCTGAAACGAGTGACTGTCATTTACTTAGTGGCTACCGTGGTGGGATTCTAAGGTCCACTCTAGACTGTGACAACTGTGGAGACATTTGGGTTGGGGAAAAGTATGAGAGCATAGGCCCAAAGCTTTTTGGAAGAAGCTGATATTTTCTGAGAAGAAAACAATGTTGGGAGCATTCTCTGAATCCGAGGAAACAAACCCTTCTGTTCAGTGCTTAATTACCATCTGGCAACTGAGGTTGTGGATAAACAACCATATTTACCTGAGGTGGCTTCTAGGCTTGGAAAACATTCTTCTTTGTTTCAGTCCTGGCCAGGGGTCTTAGTCTTATCCTCCACTGGGATCTTTGAGTTCAACCGGAAAGAGCAGGGACTTTGGCTTCAGACAGCCCTGGGTCAGAATTCAGACCAGATCACTGTGAGCTTCATTTCCTCATCTATAAAGTGAGGATTCAATGGGACCATGGTACATAGGAGGTACTAGTTAAATATTGGTTCCCTTTGGCTTTCCCAATGTACTCACCCAGAACCACCCCAAGGATTTTAAAGACTGAGGGTTAAGAATTCCTGCAAAAGTTCTCTGTGGTCATCAGCAAAAGGGGTCCTCACTGGAGGCCAACTGTGACAAATCCAAGAAAATTGTATTATTTGGAAATCCACCCTCACACCAACAAAGCTGCAGAAGGGAATCGAAGTACTTTTCAAGAAAATATGAAACAAAAGTACTGTTTACATTTACCGTGTGTGTGTGTGTGTGTGTGTGTGGTGTTGGAGTGGGGTTTAGTTGTTGTGTTGTGTGTGTGTGTTGGAGTGGGGTTCAGCTGTTGTGTTGTGCTGTGTGTGTGTGTTGGAGTGGGGTTCAGCTGTTGTGTTGTTGTGTGTGTGTGTGTTGGAGTGGGGTTCAGTGGTTGTGGGCTGGTGCAGTGTATGTGATTCCATGGGACTAGGCTTGACTGGAGAGAAACTTCTTGTCTATCATAACGGAGATGACACTATTACAGGGGAAAGAGCCTGGGCATTTGAGCCAAGCAGCGCTGAGCTCAAACCCTGGCTCTGCTGCTCTGAAACTTTTGACAAGTTATTTAACCCATCTGCGTCACAGTAGTTTCCTCAAGGACAACCTTAATTATGCTAAGTTTTCAGTGTTTGAGGGGAATGGAAATAATATGTGCAAACTTCTTCACTAATTGAAGTGCTCAAAAATGCTAGGTATTATTATTATCAAGGCTATTAACAACAATCTAGGAAAACAAAGTCCAAAGTCAGGAGGAAGTCCAAGGAATTGTCTAATTAAAGGAGCTAAGGCAGATATTGCAGCCAAGTCATAGGGCCAGGAACCTCACAGCCCAGGGGAGGAGGCAAGTACACCTAGTTCTTCAGTGCACACCTGTAAGGCACCATGGTAAGTGCAGAGGAAATGATGTTTAAAAAAAAAAAAAAAAAGGCATAGGAATTGACCAGCCTTTGGCAGAAGGAAAAACATAATCAGGGTAGCCAAGTACAGAAAGCAAAAAAGTTGATGACACATATGAGGCTAGAAAGGTAGGAAGGCAGGAACTAGACTCTGTTAAGGATTTCAGTCTTGATTCTGGAAGCAATGAAAAGTTGTTGAATTGTTCTAAGGAGGGAGATATTATGATTACATTTGGCTAGATAACAAATTGGAAAAAGGCAAGAGAGGGTGTACAAAGACTAGTTAGAATTATTTTCTATTAGTTCAGAGAAAGAAATGATGTTGCTTCGTCTAGACTAATAGCAGGAATTCAAGAGATATTTGGAAGGTAAAATGGACAGCATTTGGAGAGGGAGGATGAAGGCAAGAGAAGAGCCAATGATGACGTCCAATGTTTCTGACAAGCACAATTGGAGTGGGACCAGCTCAGAGGGAGGATGGTTAGATTAGTTATTAACGAGGTGGATTTGAGGTGTTTTTGATACAGCCAAAAGGAAATGCAAGTAAAAGATAGAAGGTTGAGATACATGTCTGGAGCTCAGAGAAGTGGCCAAGAGTGGAAATATAAACTTATGAATCATCTACCAGAGGTAGTAATTAAAGCCATGAGTTGAATGAGATCACCTACGGAGAGAGAATAAAGTCAGGAGAGAGCTTAGGACTGAGCCTTGAGCAATTTCAAATTTAAAGGCCAGTAGAGGAGGATGAGGAAAGAAAGAGTGGATGGCAAAGTCAGGAGTGGGGTGGGGGCTGACCAAGAAGGAGCTGTGGCACAGAAGCCAAGGGAGAAGGTT
>NW_007727797.1:266238-266770 GCF_000696425.1 Galeopterus variegatus
AAGTCAGGAGTGGGGTGGGGGCTGACCAAGAAGGAGCTGTGGCACAGAAGCCAAGGGAGAAGGTTAGCATTTCAAGAAGGATTATATAGTATCTATTGGATTAAGCATTGCATTGCAGAAGCCTTAGCTAGAGTTATTTTGGTAGTGTGATGTGGCCTGAAAACACACAGGACTGAGTTGAAGAGTTAGTGGGAGGTGAAATGAAGACAGTAAGTATAGCCAACTTGTTCAAGGAATCTGATTGTGATGGAGAGAAGAGAGATAAGACCATAACTAGAGGGGGATGAAGAGTTAAGTGATGTCTCTTAATTTTTAAATGGAAGAGACTCAAATTGCTTAAAAGGCTAATGGGAGTGATTCAGTTGGGGCAAAAGTTGAATCTGGAGGAGACAAAAGGGACATTTGTTAGAGTCAGGATTAAGCGATGGGACCAAAGCAGAGGTGAACAAGTGAGGCTCATCTGTCATCACAGGAATGAAGGAGGGAAGGGTAGATGCAGATGGAAAAATGAAGGTCTTTACATCTGATGGTA
>NW_007727797.1:268349-270794 GCF_000696425.1 Galeopterus variegatus
TACCAAGGCAAGGGTATTAGGAAATGGGCTTTAGGAGGTGATTATATCATGAGGGCAGAGCTGTCATGAATGCAATAACTGCCCTTATAAAAGCAGCCTAAGGGAGATTATTTGTTCCTTCCACCGTGTGAGGATACAGTGAGAAGATGCTGTCTCTGAGGAACAGGTCTTCACCAGACATCAATCTGTTGGTGTCTTGATCTTAGGCTTCCCAGCCTCTAGAACCATTAGAAATAAATTTCTGTTGTTTATAAATTACCCCATCTAAGGTATTTTGCCCCTTACAAGAGAGTATCAAAACATTTGAGGCAGTGAGAAAGGGATGAATTCACTATTATAGTTGAAGGCTTCAACACCCCCCTATTAGAAATGGACAGATTCAGCAGGCTGAAAAACAGTAAGGACCTAGTTGAACTCAACAATGCAGTTAGTCAACTGGATATAATGATCATCTATAGACTGCTTTATCCAACAACAGAAGATTATACATTCTTTTCAAGGTCACATGGAAAATAGACCACATTCTGAACCATAGAACACACCTTAACAAATTTAAAAGAATAGAAATCATGCAATGTTGGGCCGGCCCGGTGGNCTGGGTTTACCAGATACATACAGCAGTGGAGCAGGGCAGACTTGAGGCTAGAAGTCAATTAATACAGGAGTCAATTGACCTTATCATGGGGCTCTGTCCAGCAGCACCAAGCTGTACAGATGTGAGCCGTTCACCTTGGGTTGGGATTTTAATCACATCAGGAGAATAAAATGACCAAAGGTAAGGGATTTTTTAGTGTATTTTTACCCTATATGAAGAAATAAAGGTCCACAAATAGCTAACACATATTGATAAAGAAGAGCAAGGAAGGGCAACTTGCCCTTCCAGATATTAAAGTACATTACAATGCAGTGGAGGGTGGGGGTAGGGGAACGGAATTGAAAGCACAAAGACAATATGAGTTTTGGGGAATCTGGTATGTGATTACCCTCATTTGCCTGGAACAGTCTCAGTTTTGCACGTTGTCTCAGAATAATTATTTTTATTTATTTAATTTTTTTTTGTCTTTTTCCGTGTCCGGCAACGGATCGCAACCCTCAGTGTCCCGCCCGTACCGGACCGGGACCGGCAACGAGCAACTTGCCCTTCCAGATATTAAAGTACATTACAATGCAGTGGAGGGTGGGGGTAGGGGAACAGAATTGAAAGCACAAAGACAATATGAGTTTTGGGGAATCTGGTATGTGATTACCCTCATTTGCCTGGAACACGTAGCAGTGCGCCACCGGGCCGGCCCGTCTCAGAATAATTATTAATAACAGCCCTTTTCATTCTTGTTTGGATAATAAATTGCATGGTCGTTATATACATGAGAGAGGTGGCATTACAAAAAAGTAAGGGAAAGATGGATTAAGTGGTACAAAAAGTAGATCACAGTATGGACGTTCAGTTTCTGGTCTGGCATGTAAGGAGCTGAAAAGTCACCACTTCATCCAACAACAAGTAAAAAGCTGAACAAACTGAAAAGTCAACAATTCTTCTGATCTTTCTGAGAAGTGAGGTCACAGGGTGCTATGGTCTGAATGTTTGTGTCCCCCCCCCCAACATTTATATGTTGAAATTCTAATTACCAAGGCAAGGGTATTAGGAAATGGGCTTTAGGAGGTGATTATATCATGAGGGCAGAGCCGTCATGAATGCAATAACTGCCCTTATAAAAGCAGCCTAAGGGCCGGCCCGGTGGTGCACTGGATAGTGCGCCACTTGGGAAGCACGGCGGCGCTCCCGCCNATCCGTTGCTGGACACGGAAAAAAGACAAAAAGACAAAAAAAAAAAAAAAAAGAAATCATGCAATGTCTGCTCTCAGACTACAATGGAGTTAAACTGGAAATTAATAACAGAAAGATAGCTGTAAAATCCCCAAATACTTGGAGATTAAAATAAGACACTTCTAAAGAACACATGGGTAAAAGAAGAAAACTCAGTGAAATTTTAAAAATATTTGAACTAAGTGAAAATGAAAACACAACTTGTCAAAATTTGTGGGATACAACAAGAACAGTGCTTAAAGGAGAATTTGTAGCACTGAGTGCATATATTAGAAAAGAATAAAGATCAAAAATAAATAATCTAAGCTTCTATCCTTGGAAACTAGTAATCAAGACAGTGTGGTATTGGTAATGAACGGACAAATAGATCAATGAAATAGAATAGAGAGCCCCAAAATAGACCCATGTAATTATAACCAACTGATCTTTAACAAAGGAGGAAAGATAATACAATGGAGCAAAAATTAACTCAAAATGGATCAAAAATTAACTCAAAATGGATCGCAGACCTAAATGGAAAATGATAAAACTCTTAGAAGGTAACGTAGAAGAAAACCTAGATGACATTCAGTATGACAATGACTTTTTAGATGCAACTCCAAAGGCATGATCCATGAAAG
>NW_007727797.1:271624-275807 GCF_000696425.1 Galeopterus variegatus
TGCATATATTAGAAAGGAATAAAGATCAAAAATAAATAATCTAAGCTTCTATCCTTGGAAACTAGTAATCAAGACAGTGTGGTATTGGTAATGAACGGACAAATAGATCAATGAAATAGAATAGAGAGCCCCAAAATAGACCCATGTAATTATAACCAACTGATCTTTAACAAAGGAGGAAAGATAATACAATGGAGCAAAAATTAACTCAAAATGGATCAAAAATTAACTCAAAATGGATCGCAGACCTAAATGGAAAATGATAAAACTCCTAGAAGATAACATAGAAGAAAACCTAGATGACATTCAGTATGACAATGACTTTTTAGATGCAACTCCAAAGGCATGATCCATGAAAGAAATAATAAGTTGGACTTCATTAAAATTAAAAACTTCTGCTCTGTGAAAGACACTGTCAAGAGAATGAGAAGATAAGCCACAGACTGGAAGAAATATCTGCAGAAGACATAACTGATAAAGAACTGTTATCCAAAATATGCAAAGAACTCTTAAAACTGAACAGTGAGAAAATGAACAACCTAAATAAAAAATGGGTAAAAGACTTGAACAGAAACTTCACTAGAGAAGATGTACAGATGGCAAGTAAGCATATGAAAAAGTATCCAACATCATGACATTAGGGAATTGCAAATTAAAACAACAATGAGATACCACACATGTACCTATTACAATGGCCAAAATCCAAAACACTGACAACATCAAAAGCTGATGAGGATGCGAAACAACAGGAGTTGCTATTCATTGGCGGTGGGAATGCTAAATGGTACAATCACTTTGAAGACATTTCAGCAGTTTCTCACAAGTCTAAACATACTCTTATCATAGGATCTAGCAAGTGTGCTCCTTGGTATTTACCCAAATGAATTAAAATGTATGTCTACACAAAAACCCGCACATGAACGTTTATAGCAGCTTCATTTATAATTGCTGAAACTTGGAAGCAACCAAGATGTCCTTCAGTAGATGAGTGGATAAATAAACTGTGGTACATCCAGGCAATGGAATATTATTTGATGCTAAAAATAAATGAGAGCTATTAAGACATGAAAATATGTGGAGGAAACTTAAATGCATATTACTAAGTGAAAGAAGCCAATCTGCAAAAGCTACATGCTGTGTGATTTCAACTCTATGACATTCTGGAAAAGGCAAACTATGGAGACAGTAAAATATTAGTAGTTGCCAGGGATTGGGGGAAGGGGAGGATGAATAGGCAGAGCATGGAGGATTTGGGGGGCAGTGAAACAATTCAGTATGATAGTATAATGTTGTACACATGTCCTTATACATTTGTCAAAACCACATAGAATGCACAGGGCCAAGAGTACACCCTAATGTAAGCTATGGACTTTGATTTTGGTGTCAACGTAGATTTTTTGATTGCAACAAATGTACCACTCTGCTGTGGTATATTGATAGTAGAGGAGGATGTGCACGTGTAGGGGCAAGGGATATATGGGAGCTCTCTATTTTCCAGTCACTATTGCTGTGTACCTAAAACTGTTCTAAAAAGTAAAGTTTATTACTTTTTTTTTTAAGGTAGTTCACAGTATGGAGAAAAGGAATTGGATCCTTGCTCTATCATATTAAAAAATAATCTCCAGGGCTGGCCCCATGGCGCACTCGGGAGAGTGCAGCGCTGGGAGCGCAGTGACGCTCCCGCCGCGGGTTCGGATCCTGTATAGGACTGGCCGGTGCGCTCACTGGCTGAGCGCGGTGCCACGCGGTGTGGGCGACACCGCACCAAGGGTTGTGATCCCGTTACTGGTCACGGAAAAAAAAAAAAAAAAAAAAAAAAAGATAATCTCCAAATAGATCAAAGACCTAAATGTGAAAGGTAAAATTATAAAGCTAATGGAAGAATATGTTGGATAATACCTTTGTGATCTTAGTTTTTTCAAACAAAATTACAAAAGTACAAGCCATAGGAGAGAAATTGATGAATTTGACTAGATGAAGTTATTTCTGTTAAATAAAGAATTCTGCAGAGAAGATTAATGTCTGGGTGACAAAAAGGAGAAGATATTTGTAAATGATGAGGTATTTGGATCTAGAAAAAAAAAGGAAGAAAAAGACAGCAAAATCCATGAGCAAAGATGCAAAGATTCTGAGTAGGCAATTCACAGAAGGGTAAACCTGATAACTTTATGAAGATATGCGCATATTTGCTAGTATTAAGTAAAAACATGAAGATACTACATATCTGATAGCCATCAGACTGGAATCAATTAGAAAGTTCAGTAATAATTCAGCCACAAAAAAGAATGAAATTCTGCCATTCACAGCAACATGGATGAGCTTGGAGAAAATTATGTTAAGTGAAACAAGCCAGGCATGGAAAGAGAAATACCACATGTCCTCACTCATAAGTGGGAGCACAAGAAAAGAAGGAAGGAAAGAAGGGAAGAAGGAAGGAAGGGTCACAATAATGCATTGGACTTTTGGAAGGAGAGAGCAGAACTGTGGTTACTAGAGGTGGGAAATTGGGAGCAGAAGGGGGGTTGAGAAATTGGTTAATGGACACAAGGAATGTTTACATTTTGTAATAATGAACATGCTAATTATCCTGATTTGGTCATCACATACTGTACACAGTTGTTGATATTCAACTATATACCCCGCAAATATGTTTAATCAATTATTTTTCAATAAAAAATAAAATAAAAAGAGAAAGTTCAATAATAACAAGTACTGGTGAGGATATAAGGAAATTGGGAATGCTTGTGCATAGCTGATAGGATAAAAATTAGGTATAGCCATTCTGCAGAACAATCTGGCAGTGCTTAGTGAAATTAATATGACTATACCCACAGGCCAACAACCCAGCAATCCCACTTCATGGTTTATATTGCTGAGAAACTTTGATCATGAGTACAGCAGCATGAGATTCTTCATTGCAGAAATGTTTGCAAAGGTAAAAAGCTGGAAGCCAGCTAAATGCCCCTCAGTGGGAAAATGGAAAAGTAAAATATGGTCTATACATACAATGAAATACTAGGCAGCAGTCCAAAACAATGAATTACATCCACATATAGTAACACTGACATAGCTCAAAAGCTCAAAAGTTGTGTGAAAGAAACATTAGAACATAAAACAATCCTATATAATTTCAAGTAAATATATAATGTATATAATCAGAAAGACATATTAAATACTTAAGAGTGGGTGCTAAGTAAAGGAGAAAAATAGAAGTAGGATAAAGACTATAGAAATAAACAAAAGGTAATAAAAGATTGCCTTTGCTTCATCCAGTAATGAAATTACACCACAAACTAAGGCATTCACGTGACTTAATTATTTTTACCTGCTGTCCTAAAAAGAAAAGAATTTTTTTTAAGTAAAATAAATACAATACAGTATAATGATCTCTTAAGGTTGTATCTGAAGATTAAATGAGTAATTCAGATAAAGCATTTAGCTTAGTGCCTAGCACATACTAAACACTCAATAAATGTTATCTATTGATGCTATTAACACTACTCATGACATAGCTACTACCAATCAATTGGAGTTGGCACTAAAAACCAATTGGATTTAAATGATTTTCCCCCAACGGTTCCTTTCAGGTTTAATATACTGTAGTCCTACTAAAGGGGTAGGCAAATACCACAGCAGGCCCAGAAGCAAGTAGGCAGAAGAAGAGCTGAAACAGCCTTGGGAAATGGGAAAGGCTACTGTCTTGTTTATAGTGTCTTAGGAAACTGTGATGGTTAATTTAAGAGAATACCCATTAGTGAATATACAATGCACAAATTAAGGAAGCAGAGACTACACAAGTAAAAAGTGCTATGAAGCTGGGAGACTCTATGCACTTTGGTATACTTCCTCCAAAAGGATGTTTTCTTTTAGCCTTTTAATTTTTTTTTTCCTTTTTGTCTTTTTTACTGGCCGGTAACGGGATCGCAACCCTCGGTGTCACGCCCGTACCGGGGACCGGCAAGGGGATCACAACCCTCGGTGTTGCGTCCGCACCATGCTCAGCCAGTGAGCGGGAACCGGTCTCCACATGGGATCCAAACCCTCGGCAGGAGCGCCGATGCGCTCTCAAGCGGCGCACTCTCCAGTGCGCCACCGGGCCGGCCCCACCTTTTAATTTTAAGTTATGGAATTGTAGCTGGATTACAAAGTGTGGCTACACTCAGATAGTGTTTGCTTTGGATCA
>NW_007727797.1:276728-278905 GCF_000696425.1 Galeopterus variegatus
TTTTTTCATGTCCGGCAACAGATCGCAACCCTCAGTGTTGCGCCCGCACCGCCCGCACCGCACTCAGCCAGGGAGCGGGAACCGGTCTCCACATGGGATCCGAACCCTTGGCAGGAGCGCCGATGCGCTCCCAAGCGGCGCACTCTCCAGTGCGCCACCGGGCCGGCCCAACCTTTTAATTTTAAGTTATGAAATTGTAGCTGGATTACAAAGTGTGGCTACACTCAGATAGTGTTTGCTTTGGATCATCCGTCCCTCCCCCAGCCTCCTCCTCCTTCCCTGAAGGGGACACTGGTTGTTCTAGTGAAATGAGCAAGATCATCACCTAGTGGTCAGTTCCTCAAAGTGCTGACACATCTGGTCACAGAGAGCATAGATGTGCCCAATCTCTGTCCTTGTTTTATATTAATTCAATGAGCATTGACTGGGACTCTATGCCAGGCACTATTCTGGTACCTGAGGATATAGAGCTGCTGACACAAAAAGACAGGTTTAAAAATAAAATTAAGAAAGCATCAACTCAGGGCCGGCCCGGTGGCGCACTGCTACAGTGCGCCGCTTGGGAGCGCAGCGGCGCTCCCGCCGAGGGTTCGGATCCCACATACAGACCGGCCGCTCACNAAAGAAAGCATCAACTCAGAAACTTTGGAGCCCTCCCAAAGTGACGTTGCATTTTAATGTGTTTATTTTCCACTGGTTTTCCATAGATCATAGATGAAGAAGAGACACAGTTTATGAGTAACTGCCCTGTTGCCGTCACTGAAAGCACCCCACGCAGGAGGACGCGGATCCAGGTATTTTGGGTAGCGCCACCAGCAGGAACAGGCTGTGTGATTCTGAAGTAAGTAATCATGGACTCCTTACAGCACTTTGTGCTTCTTCCCTGCAGCTTATTAAAGACTTCACGATGTGGTTACAGAAAGGAAAGTGGCTGCACTGGGGCATCAGACAAATTGCCTCATCTCTCTGCCCTCTGTGATCTCAATCCTAAAATGGCACCATGGGCTATCATTGGTGAAATGCTACAAAAAGAATCATTTGCCTGAATTTCTGTTTTCATCAAATAGGATGATTCTCCAGGTCACTCTCTATCTTACTAGAGATAATGATACTAGGGCTGGTTAAGAATAATTACGAACCAAACAAAGATAGTCTTTGACTTCTTCCACCTGGAATTTGACACTTTTTATTTTCTCCGAACCCCCAACACCTAGAATCCTTCAACTGTGCTTAGGCTGACCTGAGACTCAAATGTAACCTCCGTTAGCCTCGGGCTCTGCTTTGTGATCCCATCTTCCTCCTTGCCCATCAATAGTGTCCTCTGGTGCCACTTCCTATCTGGCCTCCTGATCCTCCTTTTGGTGAGTTGAAGTAGATGATAAGAGATATTCACCAGCCAAAATAGTTTTCTTCTGAAAGATAGCATTATTTCAAATCTGTCTCCAAAGCTGTATGCCACAGAATGATGTCCTAGGAGATGTAGATAGATGGGCAGGAAAACAATTTCTGTGGTCAGATAAGTTTGTAAAATGCTGCAGACTGTATCCCCTTCCTGCAGATTCATAACATATATTAGCATATTGAAGGTTTTGCTAAGTTCTGCCAAAAAGAAATCTGCTTAACTTGGTTTTTCCCCACATTTCCCAAACTCATTTGACTGTAAAACTCCTTTTTTTTTTTTGGTGGATACATCTATTAACATTCACCAGTTTGGGAAATGCAGCTATGATCTATTTTAAATAGATTTAAAGCCCTGTATAGAGTAATGCTGAGAATTTAGGATTTCAGACAGGCAAATAGTCATGGATAGATGGGCATAGCTCCAATCTTAGCATCCAAGAAGTCATTTTTCCATGGAGGTAGGAACTGGGAACTTCCCGACCATCTTCCTCTTCTTTAAGTTCTCTAAGGCCTTATTTCTGTATTTGGTTCATTTGTCAAAAGTAGACATTTTAACAGACTTACAACCCTGAGGAGAGGCTGATAGGAAAGGCTCCCACCCAGACATTCCAGTCCCTGCAGTTCCTGGACGTCAGCTACGCCTGGCTTGTGGAAAAGCCCCACAGAGATCTCTGGGAACATCTGTCCATTGTCCAGACTCAGCCCTGTCTTTGTCTGGCTTCCCCGTGCTGCCATCTGTCTGGACATGATTTTTTTTTTTTTTTTTTTTAATTTTA
>NW_007727797.1:280032-280880 GCF_000696425.1 Galeopterus variegatus
TCGAGTACCCACACCTCTACCCCATGGTAGCCTGAGCTCTAAAGAAGATAGTTTAAAAACATCGGATCTACGTAACAAGTCTTCCTGCTCTTAAAAACTCCTTTTCCTCTGGCCTAGATCTCTGGTTTTCTTTGATTTATTATTCTCACAAACCAAAGCATTTGATCTTCCTGGTGGGAGCCAGAAAGATCTGGCTTGTTTACCCATTAACAATCAATGTGTGTGAACATATGTTTATCCATTAACAGTTAACATGTGTGGCTCATTCGTTCACTCATCCTTTGCACAAGTGCAACTGAACTTCTGTTTGCCCAGGTGTCCAGGATGTTCAGGCAGCCGAAGCCTATGCTTGGCCCTGGAGATTCTCACAGGTCACATGGGGGAGAGAGAAAAGGTCAGCCGTAAACCAAGAACTTAAATGCACACCTAGCAGGCTTTGTCTAATTTGATCTTCACAGCAAACTACCCCATTTTACAGAGGAGGAAACAGGCTCCAGGGAAATTAGACAAGTTTCCTGAAGTCACACATTCATTGAACTCTAAAGCAAATGTTCTTCCTTTCTTTTATTTATTTTTTCGGAAGGAATTAACTATAAGTGACAGCTATTCGTTAAAGAAGTAATAATTTTATAGGTAAGACATAAATACAATCACATTGTAACATTTCAAACAAGACAGTAGTAAATACAGAAAAATACAGGATACAGAAAAAGTCAAAAATCCCTGATATGTCCCCCAATAAATCCCAGAGTTTCTGACACAAAGACAGCAAGACTTTTATCTGTGCATTTATATTCATAAAGGTAAACATAAAAGTACATAGTTTCATTTTTGTGGGAATTTTAGTT
>NW_007727797.1:280950-281461 GCF_000696425.1 Galeopterus variegatus
ATTTATATTCATAAAGGTAAACATAAAAGTACATAGTTTCATTTTTGTGGGAATTTTAGTTTATTCATTGTTACATATAATGTCCTGAACTTGAATGGTTTTTCTCTAAATAAGATGTATTAGAAATATGTCCACGTCAGTATGTATAGATTTACCTTTTTTTAAAAACTGTTAAATATAATCTATGGCATGGATGTGTTAATTATTCCACAGTTGATGGATATTTAGATTATTTCCAGTTTTGTACTATTATAAATAATGTTATGATGAACATCCAAGCTTTTATCCATGGTAGATGCCAAGAAATGGAATTATAAGGGACGCACATTTATTATCTTAATAGACACTGCCAGATTTTCCTCCAAAAAGCTTGCCAACTTAAACAGTCTCCCTGACTATGAGCAAGAGAGACTTAATCCCTATTTGCTCAACAGCCTTGATGTTATCAATCTTTAAGATTATACCAATCTGATAGTTAAAAATGGTATCTTATGTTAATTTGTATTTTCCC
>NW_007727797.1:282583-296907 GCF_000696425.1 Galeopterus variegatus
TAAATATATAAAATACATAATTTTATTTATTTAAAACATAAATATTTATACTTAAAATTGATCTTTATATAGTCCAGATAATAACACTTCGTTAAATATTTCTCTCTGCCTTTTTTTTTAACTTTGCTTATAGATGTCTAATCACCCAAAAGTTTGAAATTTTGATTTACCAAATGTATCCATCCTTTCCCTTGTGAATTTTGATTTGCTCAAAAATAATTTTCCTGCACTTAAGGTTATAAATGTATTACCATATATTTGATATTTTTATAGATTTTTAAAATAAATGTAGCTCTTTAACCTTCCTAGAATTTAATTTTGTCAATG
Source organism: Galeopterus variegatus (assembly GCF_000696425.1). Taxonomy (NCBI): domain Eukaryota; kingdom Metazoa; phylum Chordata; class Mammalia; order Dermoptera; family Cynocephalidae; genus Galeopterus; species Galeopterus variegatus. The sequence goes on from NW_007727797.1 coordinate 282,911, forward strand.
GTACGGTGTCAAGAAGACAACAGAAACTAGATGGCATGCTCCAAATGAAATGCCAAAGGAAAGTTTAAGGAGAGGCCTATTTACAATGGTGCGGGAAGAATCACAGTAGGGAGGCTTGTACCACCCAGGCCTGAAGGGGCAAGAGGAGGGGAAAGAGGGAACGGAAAGACCACTGCCTTACAGCATCTGAGACTCTTGGTGAAAGGACGCAACTAGCCTGAGGCAACCCTTCGGGGACCCCACCCTCCTGCTTTTCTCTGATTCCCTGGGTTCTCCTCTTTGGCCTGACTACAGCTGCAAGGACAGACTCTTGGTGAAAGGACGCAACTAGCCTGAGGCAACCCTTCGGGGACCCCACCCTCCTGCCTTTCTCTGATTCCCTGGGTTCTCCTCTTTGGCCTGACTACAGCTGCAAGGATGATGTAGCCCATTGGTATAGTCCACACAGCTTATCCTCTCAGAGAAAGACGAGGGTGCAGAAGGGTGGAACAGGCGTCTGCAGGAGCAAACCAAAGATATCCAGCACAGGTGGGAAATCTGACTTTTTTCCCCAAAATGGATAGTTAGTAGTCCCACATCCATGCATCAAATAGTTTATCCTGTTCACAGTGGTTTGAAATGCTACTTCGTCAAATGCACAATTTTTATACAGATCTGTTCTATTCTGTTGATCTTTTACCTATTCCTCCATGAAACCCACACCATTTTACATTTTGATAGAAAGTCATTATTGATTAATCTAGTTCAAAATGTTCATGGTCATTCAAGCAGATTCGTAATTTCAGGCGAACAGTAGAATAAGTTTCTTATGTTCAATAAAAACTTACTTGGGGATTTTGAATGGTGTTTTACTGAATTAATAGTTTAACCTGGGAAAAGTTAGCATCCCTGTAACACGTTTTCCCAGTCAGAAACATGAAACATTCCCTTTTTATCAGGACTTACTTCAGAAAGCTTTGTAATTTTTGTTCATTTAGATTGCACATTCTTGTGGGGCTTTTTGCCCCAGAGGTAATTTATAGTTTTATTGCTTTTGTGAATGGGATCTTTTGATGTTGTTGTTGTTATACTTTCTAATCACAGATTGCTTGTCTTTAGGAAAGCTATTGATTTTTGTACCTTAAGTTTGAATCTGGACACTGATGAAAATTCTTGGTAGTTTTAAAGGCTTGTTCTTTCATTCTTTGGAAATTGTCAACATAAATGGTCACATCTGAAAATGAAAAACATATACCTTTTGTTTATTTTTCATGTTTTAGTTTATTATCTAGCATCTCTTGTACAACATTAGATAGTGGTATTTGTGCTTATTCCTGATTTAATAGGAATACTATTTTTTCACTTTTGAGTACAATATGTAGTAATACAGGTTTCAAATCGATGCCTTTAATCATAAAGACCTTTTATCTAGCTAAGAAAATTTCTTTCTTTTTCATATTGAAAGTAGAATTTAGAAAACCAACCAGTATTCCATGTGCTTCTACCATGTGTCCAGAGTATACCAGGCACTGAGAAAGACTCAGAGTATAAACAGTGATCTTGACTTTCAAGATATTTTCAGTCTAGTTGTGCTGTAAATGAAAATATGTTAGCAAACCCAAGACAGACATAAATGGGACAAATTCTACATGGGTAGAATTCACAGAGAAGATGAGTGAGAAATGGAATAATCAAAGCTTCTTAGAAAGATTAGCATTTATATCTTGAAAGCAGTGGTAGGGTTTGGATAATTGGACAGAAGGGAAGAGGTTATTCCAGGTGAAGGGGGGACAGTGAAAACTGAAGTGAGAGCTTGGAGGTGAAAGTACATTTGGCAGCCTTGGGAAACAGTAAACAGACAGACTTGTGAAGATTAGAAGATCTTTGGGGGCCAAAATCCGTTGCTAAATCATGGATGTCCTCCAATGTCAACATGAAGAGATTTAATTTGATTCAAGAGGAACAAGGGGACCATTAGTGGTTATTAAACAGTGGACTGACAGACTGAGAAGAAGGATGCTTAAATCTGGCAGCAAAGATCAGGACAGATGAAATGGGAGATACCAACTTTGTTGTAGAGCCCTCACTTGCAAAACAGAGCATTGCGTTGCAGGGTTTAGGTAATATTCCTGGGAGAAGGCAGCCTGGTAGAATAAGCTGCAGAGTCTGCTGAATGTCTGCAGATGACGGCTCTGAAGCCTGCTTGGTTGGTAGCGTTCCTTTACCCAGGAGGGCCGGGAAAGGAAGCACATAGCAATTATGACTTTCCTTTTGGCACAAACCTGACACCATTTCCATTTTCCATTTGGATGCAAAGATTTGAACATTTCTAAATTACAGACTTTCCAGGCAGCCCTCCTTAGAGCCTTCTCCCTGCAAATGAGTGACCCAGCACTTAAAGTTTCTTTGGCATGCTACAATGCTACAAACCATTATAGCAAAGAAGCAACTGATTAAAAGGAAAAGTCCCCATGGGTAGGATAGATGTTTACAGACCCCACCAGAAGGAATTCCTGTCCCACTGAGTCTGACAAAAGTTTTGTCTCCTGAAGTGATCCTCTCTTTCCATGCACTTGTTATCTTTGGGTGGCATTCCAACACCTACTTGTCCCTTCCTGGAAGAGTCTGAGATGGAAGGATGTGGGTCATCCTTCTCTTGTGGAGACAGTCATTTGGTGAACCATTCGGGGAATTCAGCCTTATGAAATAGTGATTGGCTATAAGCATTAATAACAGCCAAGAGCCAAGCACTGTTCTGGGTGCATTACAAATACTTATTCAAGCCACAGCAACCCTGTGAAGCAGACAATAAGGGGGAAGCTGAGGCACAGAGAGGTTAACTAACTTGCACAAGGTCACAGAGTAAGTGACAAAGCTGGGATTCAATCAGAAGCATCTGGGCTCCAGAGTCTGTGACCTTAATGCTGCACTCTACCATCTCAGACTGGTGCCACAGGGTCAGGTTCAAGTCTGACTTCTCCCTCTTCCCAGCATCTCATTAGTAGCTAGATCTTGGCAGCTGTGCTTATAACTGTCTTTTCTGTCTATCATTTGCTTTGCATTTGTTACCTTATTCACAGACACTTCTTGCCTTTCTATTGCAGGAAATTTCTAATTAATCACCCTAATCCCTTGCCCTCTGATCCTTCCTCACACTGGTGTAAGACTTGTTCTGATACACAGCTGAGTCATACCACTTACCTAACAAAGCTGAACGAGGCTCCCCGTCATCTTAAGATAAGGTTCACAGTATTTAAGTCTTCCCATGTCCTTCACCACAGTTCCTGACAAGACTTCCATTGAATCCCTCCCTGAACCCTGTTCTCCAGCCTTTCTTGTCTGCTCATTCCCTTGGTAACATTTATTGAGTGCCTCCTGTGTGCAGGCACTGAGGACATGGAGGCTGTCTTTGAGGTTGTCACAGTCTAGTGGTAAAAGACGAACAAAACCAGTCAGGTCTACAGCCCTTCATCTGCAATTCTGAAATCCAAAAAGCTCTAAAATCCAAAAGATTTCTCATAATTCATTTAGGACCAAAGCCTGCCCCGAACTGACTTGAAGTTATTTATCGTCTTTTAGTGTAAATATTAATGTGTTTGGTTGTGAGATGCTGTTCCAGACCCTGATGGGAATGCTACAAAATATATAGAATGTACATTATATTATCTTCCTGAAATCCAAAAATATTCTGAATTCCAGAACACATCTGGTTGCCTCAAGGGTATCAAATGAGGATGTGGCCCTGTTGCTGCAATCCAGGGTGGGAAATTTGGTAATGGAAGCATCGCTAGGGGTTCTAGTGAAGTGAGAGGAGGCAGCTCTCTGGCAGGACTGGGTTTCACATAAATGTGAAAAAGAAGCAATTCCTTTCTTGCCAGTGAAATAACCTAATCCAAGCTGCAGCTGCTACAAGATCTGAGGACTAACTCAATGTTCCCCAGTGCCAGAGAATAAAGTCAAAATGCCTTAGCATGGTGTTTGAGGCTCTTCATGACTGGTCCAGCCACATTTATAACCTCATTTCTAGGAAGTCCTCCTCCCAACACAGGACTGTGAGCTTCATGAAGGCAGAGATCAATTTCACTTCTCTTTGTGGCCCTAATGCAGGAATTGGCAAACCACTGCCCATGGGCCAAATCTGGTCCACTGCCAGTTTTTGTAAATAAAGTTATATTGGAACATAGCCACATTCATTTATATATTGCTTAGGGCTGCTTTTGTGATACAGCAGCAGAACTGAAAAGTTGTGACAGAGACTGTATGGCCTACAAAGCATAAAATATTTCTTACCTAGTCCTTTATAGAAAAAAATGTATTGCTTCTTGCTCTAATGTATACTTCAGTGCTAGCAACTCAATAATGGTTGATTCCTCTCCCAAAAGCCCATCTGAGACAAAGCTTATAAGCAGGTCTTATTTGGGAAGTGATCCCAGGAAGCAGGAGTGAGGGGTGGGGGCAGTGATTTGGTCAAGTGTTACTGACTTGGCCATCACTGCAGGCAACTTGTGCTTGATCCTACTGGGGCCTTAGGAGAAGCCTTATGGCATGTCTCTCAGAACAGTGTGCCAGGGTAAAGGCGGAAACCACCCTCCATTGGCCTCCACCCTCCATTGATCAAGGGGGGCCCCACACGCATGAACGCCCCTGCACTCCTGAGTTGCGCACATGTGGATGTTCAGCAGATTCTTGCTGCACTAGATAGACCTGCAAGACGTCTATCTAACCCCCAATGTGGTGATAGAAGAAGGTGGGGCTTTTGGCAGGTGATTAGGTCATGAGGGTGGAGCTCTCATGAATGGCATTAGTGCCCTTATAAGAGACTTGAGAGCTGCTTTCTCTCTCTCTCTCGCCATGTGAGGATACAAGAAGACAGCCATCTGTAAACCGGGAATGGGTACTTACTGAACACCAAGTCTGCTGGCACCTTGATCTTAGACTTTCCAGACTCCAGAATTGTGAGAAATATATTTCTGTTGTTTCTAAGCCATCCAGTCTATGGTATTTTGTTATAGCAGCCCAAACAAACTCAGACAGTGCCCAATATATTGATTAATTGAGTAATAGTGTAAGTAGCTTACATTTATTATCAAGTGCTATGCTAGATGTATTTATTGCATGACTTATCTTACTTAATCCTCATAAAAGCCCTGTAAGGTTTTCACTTTATGTGTTATTCCCATTTTGCTGATGAGAAAACTGAGGTAAGAGAGTTTATATTCAGGGTGATAAAGCAGTTAAGTGCTGGAGCTGGGACTTAAACCCACTTCCACCTGACCCTAAAACCCGTGCTGATACCTAATCAACACTAAGCTACACTGAGCTTGATTCCCCACTCCCCGCCCCACCTTCTGCCTCTGTTGGTTTGTGAGGAGCAGGGCAGAGCTCCTCCTCTAAACCTGGGGGTTGAGGACTGCCTGTCGGGGGAGATGTTGTTTCCCAAGTGAGGAAATTATATGTCATTTAGAAAATGGAAAACAAGCCCGGCAAGAGAAAGGCTTGTTAGTGGGAAGAGAGGGTGAGTATTAAGGAGGAATCAGCTAGCACTTGTAATACTTTAACTCCATAGGGCTCACCAACCCTTTTTATCTTCAAAGAAAATAACATAGAAAACCTACATGGGATGACTATGTTTATTTAGAGGGAAATGGTAGGGTTGGGAGGATCTGATGTGGGGCGAAGCTAACCCCACAATTTTTCTAGCATTAGGTAGTGAGAAGAACCACAGGCTCCTTTGTTGTAAATCAGGGTTTTTTTTCACTCAAGGCAGGCAAGGACCTCAGCAGTGCTAACCAGGGAGGAAGCAAGGGGTTAACAGAAAGGGGTTGGGAATCCCTGAACCAGCTAAAGTGGCTGTTTCTTGGGAGAACAGTCGGAAAGACCAATGCCATGGCTAATGGGCAACATGTGTTTGGTTCAGGAAGACTCAGATGGCCCAGGATCTACCATCCAGTAGGTAGAATCTAGATGCCAGGGGTTCCAGGGAGGCCAGCAGTGACATGGTTCCAGAGGAGCTCTCCAGTGATAGCAGAGTTTCATTCAATAGCTGGGATCCCACATGCAGAATCCAGCCCCCAGGGAAGAAAATTGGCAAGAATTAAACAGGAAGTACAATTGCAGAAGAGCAGGCCCTAGACAGAACTCCAGGCACAGCAGTAAACTGAGGCTCAGGTGGGAAAACTGAAGCCCTGCTCTGTGACTGTGCCAACATCATGGGGACCCAGAGGGTGACTGCAAGTTGGTGGGCATGCAAAAGCACATAGCCCACCCACCTGTGCACCAGGCCCCAGGTCTATGGCAGCAAAACCAGTTCCAGTCCTCTTCCACTGATGGAGCCAAAGTTGACAATATATTTCCTGCCTTGGTCAGTTTGAGATTAGAACAAGATGTTTGACCTGTGAACATTTTTTTTTTAACTGAGGTTAAATTTACATAACAAAAAATTAGCCATTCTAGAGTGATCAATTCAGTAGCTTTTAGTACATTCGCAATGTTGTACAACCACCACTGCTACCTAGTTCCAAAACACTTTCATCACGCCATAGTAAAACCTCTTACTCCCTGGAGAGTTTCCCCACCTGCTCCTCTCCCCCCAGCCCCTGGCAGCCACCAATCTGCATCCTGTCTCTATGGAGTCACCTATTCTTGACAATTCATGTAAATGGAATTCTACAATACGTGACCTTGTGTGTCTGGCTTTTTTCACTTACTGTAATGTTTTCGAAGCTCATCCACGTTGTGGCATGTATCATGTAGCATGTACTTCATTCCTTTATATAGCTGAATAATATCCCATTGTATGGATATACCACAATTTGTTTATTCCCGTGAACATTTTTGATATGATTAAAGGATAAAAATGGAAACTGTGAGCAACAGCGGAAAAGGATCAGGTGCTATCATACCTAAATTAACTTCCAGTTTATATACTGTTTTTTTTTTTTTTTTTGTCCTTTTTGAGACTGGCCACACCACGCTCAGCCAGTGAGCGCTGTGAGCGCACCGGTCATCCCTATATAGGATCCGAACCCGCGGCGGGAGCGCTGCTGCACTCCCAGCGCTGCACTCTCCCGAGTGCGCTACGGGCTCGGCCCTCATATACTTTTTTAATCAGGAAATATACATAGTCGGCATGTTGCCGCACTCCCAGCGCTGCACTCTCCCGAGTGCGCTACGGGCTCGGCCCTCATATACTTTTTTAATTAGGAAATATACATAGTCGGCATCTCGCCCCACACCCGAGTCTCACTCCATCCCTAGGAGGGACAGTGATGGCACTGGGACAAGAGCCGAAAAGGACAAAGAAATGGTTCCACCCCTACTTTGTTTTTCTTTCAGGGTCATGAAGTAAGTGTGAAACAGCCTAGTATATTTTATCCTGTCACCAAAATGGCTTGATTAGATATCTGCACTCAGTATGTGACCAGAGTGTAACAAAACCATATACCTGGGCATTCCCTACTCTTCTGGAGGAAGCAAGGTCTGAAGCACACTAAAGATAAAAATAATGCTCCAAAGACAAGTCCTCAGTGCTGTAGAGGATGGTGCTCCTCCAGACACGTGACCAGAGTGTAACAAAACCATATACCTGGGCATTCCCTACTCTTCTGGAGGAAGCAAGGGCTGAAGCCCACTAAAGATACAAATAATGCTCCAAAGACAAGTCCTCAGTGCTGTAGAGGATGGTGCTCCTCCAGACACTCAGCAGCTCCATCACTGCTCAACTAACAAAGAATTGGCTCTGAGTGATTTGCCCCCCTACAAGCATGCTTGCCACAGAGAATCCCCAACCTAAGCCAGTGAAGAAATGAGATTACATAAGAAGAATGTCCCCTCCTCTCTCCATGATTAATTATTGTGGGCCGATTTCAGCTACATATTTCCTTGCACATTTCCCTAAAAGTTTCACATTTAACAGCCCCTGGAAGCTGTTGAAACAGAGGAGAAAAAGATCCTTTATGTCTTAGTTCTATGCTGTTCATAAATGAAAATCATTGTTAATTTAGAGTTTGACAGCTGTGGTACATTTGTAAGTCCAGAGCAGCTGTCATCAGCTCCCTAGCTTATTTTTCAAACAGATGTTTAATTTGACTTTAGTGCTATTGCCAGTTTTTGAGGAGAAAGAGAGGGGGAAGCATGAACAGAAATAATCATTATATTTATCATTTGGTTTCCTTTCAAAACATAAATCGGCATGATTAAAGATGACATCAGAATTGCTGTAATTGCAGTTTTGGGTGCAGAACTCGTTAGCTATCATCTCCTACATGGTCCAAAGTCCAGTTTTCATTCTTTTTTCTAAAAGTCAGAGGCTGTTTTGTGGTAATTACACCCAGACTCTAAACAACAGTCCCAGCTACTCAGAAAAGCCTTCCAGAGTGCAGAAAAAACTGGGGAGTGGTGAATGATGGGTGGTTGGGCCACAATCCTGGATGAAAGCCTCAGGGCTTGGTCTTGTCTTGTGGCTCCACAATCAGGAAACCAGTGAGAGCAAACAGACAGAGCCCTTGGAGAAGCAGCCAGGATCTCCCACTCTTACATATCTGCCGTGCTTATGTGGCCAGGCAGCTGGGTTCGTGCATGCTCACAGTGTGCAAATCGGTCTCAATGTATAAAATTAAACACATCTGTGGGCCACGTAGAAATCTGATGAGTCAGCATGTACTTGCTCAGGCGCCGCTGTTCCAGTCCACGTTGCTTGGAGGAGTCTTCCTTTGCACAGCTGTGTTGCTAGATAAAACCCCCTTCCTGGATCTGCTTTCTTTACCCTCGTTTTTATGTGTTTGGCTTTCAGCAGTATCCCTTGGCTTTAACTTTTTCCCATCTATCATGTGTCCAATCAATGGCCTGCAGTACCTCTTCATCAATGTCTCTGTAGGGGGGACGCTATATGCAATAACACACTTTTTGCATATCTTTCTACTTGTTTCTTTGTGTGTTGAAATGGAAGACTCCCCTTGCTTTCTCCATCGTTTAACAACTTGATATGTGCTGTGCAAGAAAAGATTGCACCCAAAGGGAAAATTTGGCAAATGTCCTGGATACCAGTTCTGAAATCAAAGTTTGGTACAGGAATGATCCACAGCCTCACCCGAGTAGTGCTGGAGGCAACAGAGGATGCTCTAAACAGAACCCAAGACGTAGACTCTGATGGGCGAGTCTGGCACCTAAAAGGGTGGTCCCCTATCTTTTTAAATGGAAAGTGCTATTTGCAGATAATTATTTAGGAACAAATTCTTCCTTATCTATAGAAAGACCAGGCTTCTACCATGTTGACTTCCCCCCAATTTGGGGGAATCCTTAGGAAATTATAACAAGTACCAAAAACTACAGGTTGTTGCCTGCCCCCTCGGCCACCCACCAGATCTGTCTCTCAGGTGGCTGCTCTCCCTTCCTCTGCTCCAAGCATGGACTCCAGCCTGTTCCTTCATTGTTGAAAGCTTAGGGAATGCCAGAAGAGCACCACAGAGAGCTACATAACTGGGTTTTAGTTCTGGCTGCTCTCAGGGCTCACAAGCCCAAGCCCATTCTTGGAGGTTCCCTGTTGTAAGTCTGTCTCACACTTGGTAGGCATCAGGCTTCTTGCCTAACCTCAGTGGCCAGTTTAGTTACCCCAAAAGAATGCCCCTGTACAAGTCCTAGTTGCCCCATATTCCAGACCCATCTCCCCTCTGGATTAGTTTAGCATCAGAGTTAAGAAGGTATACATTCAGGGCAGTCCATCTGAGATTGAATTCTGGCACGAGCACTTACTAATGACATTAGACAAGTCATTTTAAACTCCAGGTGCCTCAGATGCCTCCCCTGTAATGGAGATAATAATAGCACATACCTCACGGAGTTGCCGTGAGTATCAAGCGAGTTAGCATATGTCATGTACCTGGAACATTGTCTGGCACAGTATAAGCTCTATATTGCTGCTGTTATTATCATTGCTTTATATTTGCTATAAAATGAAGATCATCTTGTAGATGTTTTCTAAGACAAAGAAGTAGTTCACCCCCAACTGTGAATTTTAGTTTCTGGTACTTAGGACAAAACCTTTACATTTTTAAAGGTGGTTTTTCAACTTTCAAAAACTATTGTCAGTCTCACTGGGTCCTCATTTCTTTTGCTTGCTTGCTTCTTGCCCATTCCCATAAAGACTATGAAATGGCAATAGGAAAAAAAAAAAAAAACATAACAAAATAGTCATGTTAAATTTAAAAAATCAAGACCAGGGAAAATAAACATTAAAATATGACATTAAGACAGGAGGAAAGGGACTGGCCGGTTAGTTCAGTTGGTTATAGCGCAGTGTTATAATGCCAAGGTCAAGGATTCAGATCCCCTTACCGGCCAGCCACCAAAAAAAAAAAGACAGGAGGAAAACCAAGCACAAAAATACATGGGCTCTGAGTTCTCATACACTTGTATGAGTAATAGATTGCAACCCATTAAATAAAATGGAAAACCATAGGTCAACTGACATAAATAAATACATTTGCCAGTTAAATAAATAAATGAATGAATAATTGGAATGTGTGACAAGGAACAGGATGTTTGTATAATCTCAAAGTACCTGCCCTGAAAATGCTAAATAACCACAAAGAGGAAAACAGGAACTTGAGAGTGGAGAAGTCTGGCAGACACCTGTAATGGGACAAATCTAAACCTAAATCATGTGCCTCCCGATAGGATGCGACAAGAAGAGCACAGCAGCACTTCGATGACATTCCTTCTGGAGACGCATAACCTGAATCTAATCATGAGGACTCATCAGACAAGCTCACACATTTTACAGAATAACTGACATGATTCCAAAGTTTCAAAGTCATAAAAGTCAAGGAAAGACTAAGGAACTGTTCTCAAACAGATTGAAGGAAACTAAAGTGACATAAAATCTAAATGCAACGCTGCAATTCTAAACTAGATCTTTTGGCTACAGAAGAACAATTGCCAAAACTTGAACACATTTTGAGGATTAGATGTATTGATGTTAACTTCTTAAATCTGATGCTGGTACTGGGGTTATGTGGGAGAATATCCTTGTTTGTAGAAAATACACCATAAAGTACTCGAGGTGACAGGGCATCATGTCAACTACTCACTCTCAAATGCTTCTGCAAAAAAAAGTTCTTTGTGTTCTTGTAAGTTAACCTGAGGGTCGAAAAGCTTTCAAATTTAAAAGACTCAACTCAAAATCAGGGGGTGGTGGGGTGAAAGGGAAAAGAGAAAAGCTACATTGGCATCTTCCCTTCTTTCTTCTTTTTCTCTTTTCTTCCTCCCAGAAGGTTGGGCTAAGATTTGGGTGAAAGTCCCTTGATCCAATTGAGAAGGCAGGCAGGGACTCTCCAGGTCTGAGACTGGGCTGAGTTCATTCGCTCATTGATTTCTTCCTGTAGTGTGCACGCACGAAGCACCACCACCCATCTGAGCTCCGTGCCAGGCAGCAAGGACACAGAACTGAGCAGGATGCCGGCTCTGCTGCCAAGAATTGGCAGAGTGCTGGGGAAATAGGCCAGTCAAAGGCAGCAACCACAGGGTGTGAAACGGCTGCCGTGGGTGAAGCACAGGGCTGGGGTCAATGGTCTCCCAACCTAGCCAGAGGTGGTGAGAAATGTCCAGAGAGCACAACTTCTGAGTGACAAAGAGCAGTGGCAAAAAGGCAACAGGGGAGGGGATGCAGAGGAAGCAGAGTGTGGGCTTGTCTCTAGGGCAGCAAAAGCAAGGAACATTCGGGGGCCTGCAAGTGGGTCCTGAGGGAGGAGCAGGAGAGACGGAGATTGGGCAAAGGTGGGGCTGTGCTACGGCCTTTGTTTAGGAGTTGGTGCTCGGTGGATGTTCTTTTTTTTTTTCTTTACTTCCCTTCTCTTCTTTATCCCTTCCTTTGCCAAAATATCCCTTCTTTGAGCCAACTGGGTGTTGCTCTAATTTTTTAATAACAGTAATAAACAGCTAAAGTAAGTGTCAATAATCCTGTGATGAAGATGCTGTTATTTCCTCCATTTTACAGAGGAGGACACTGAGGCACAACTTGCCCAACATCATATAGCTCATAATTAGTAGAGCTGGGATTTGCACCCCAGACAGTCTAACTCCACTCAAGCTTTTGATCTGCTACAGTGCGTGAGTCCATCTTTAATGAGCCTGGCTTCTCACAAGGATTGTCTTTTTTAAAGGGGCTCATGGGCCTCAACAGTTCTCTAACTAGAGGGGCAAAGGGGGTAAATGCTTGTAAACTGCGGTCTGTTGGTGCATCTTACCCATTCAAGTCACCTCCCTTCTTCCCGCCCACTCCTTCTCGTGCCTGCTCTGTAGTCAGTCATATGTGACCTACGCAGTGTACAGGGAGAACTGGAGCCCGGGCTGGACCAAGTGAGGATTTACCCGGGGTGGCTGCAGAGCCAGAGCCACTCGTGGTGGGAGGGGGCAGCAAAGGGTTAAGTCAAAGAAGGGTCAGGTCCAAAGGACCCTCATTGGGAAAGGCAGTTGCCAGGCAGAAAACTGGACACAAAGTTGGGTCAAGGTGAGCAGTCCAGGGTATAAAGTGAATAAGGCAAAGTCAGAGCTTAAAAGATGCAAAAGGCTCTTGAGTGTGTGGTGCCTCCAGAGGATGGAGCAGGAAGGAATGGCAGCAGAGTTTTCACCAACTTCTACCCCCCCACTACCCCACAGGACTCAGTCATTCATGTGACAGACATTTAGTGAGCACCTGCTATGCTCCAGGCTGGTGCTAGGCATGGGGAAGGGAAGAAGAAAGAACAGGCAAAGGGACTGGCACGTGAATATTCCTCTGAGAGCCCAAAATGCCAGGGAACCGCTTTGGAACCAGGCTGCATTTTTATTTTCACTTTTGCCCCTGGAACAAAGGCAGGAAGTGACAGTGTTACTGGCTGGAAAAGAGTGTAGAAGGGGGAAGAGCAAACTCCTCCCCACAGCCACTGCCACAGTCATCTCTAAAACAGGTCTTTACAGAAAAGCCTAATTATTCCATTATTCCTCTACAGCCAGGAAAAGTCTCCCTTTCCACACCTTTCTGGCAGTCACCACATATTCTATTGCTCATTGTGTTTTCAAGAAGGTCCTTGACTGGTTGCAAATGTTCCATTAGACAAACTTTGCCCCTCACAGGTGGGCTCTGGGGTCAGACAGGTCAAGGTTGGCATCCTGGCTCTACCTAGTCTGAACCTGTTTTCCTCCTTATTAAATGGGGATCAGAAGGTAAGACGTAGGAAATGCCCGTTACATTTTTTTTTAAGTAGTTTAGGGTTTACAGAGCACTTTCTACTCTAGATCTCAACTACTCTTGCAAGGTTGACATCATCATTGGAGGAGATTAAGGCTCAGAGAGGTAATGTGACTTAAACTGGATCACATAGACCCTGAGTGTAAAAGTCAAGATAGAAACCTGGTCCCCACTTTTAAAATAGAAAGGATTTGCTGCGGTTTTGCACATTTTCTTTGATGATGGTCGAAATCTACTGTATAACACTGGGGACACCTGCATACTATCTTTGCCCAGGAGTTTATCTTGGGATTTCATTGTCACATGGGAGACAGGAGAGCCCAATGAAGAAAGGAATGAGTTGTGGAGTCAAACTCTTTGGGTTCCTAATGCTGGCTCTACCTCTTAATGGCTACATAAACTCAAGCAAGGTGCTTGATCCTCTGAGCCTCAGCTTTTTTCATCCACAAAAAAGAGATAATAATAGTACCTACCTCATAAGTGGGAGAAGCAAGAGAATCTGTGTCCGTGGTTCTCAGCCCTGGCTGCACATCAGAATCACCTGAGCAGCTTATTAAAACTCACCAGTGCTCTGTCCCACCTCTGGAAATTCTGAACTCATTAGTCTGGGATGGAATCGGGGTGCCCAAATGATTCTAATGAGCAGCCAGGGCTGAGAACCCTTGAACTATATAAAATGCTTACTATATTACATAAAAAATATAAAATGCCTGGCACATGGTGAGCACTCGGTAGATATATTTTTTTCCTAATATTTTTTAATTGGCAGGTGTTGATTGTACATATTTATGGG
>NW_007727797.1:298254-299448 GCF_000696425.1 Galeopterus variegatus
CAAAGCTTAAAGGAGAAGGAAGAAGGGAAATAACATTTTTCAAGAACCTACTTCATGCTAGGCACTTTCCATACCAGTTTTAGCTCATTAATGTTCACAAGAACCCCGTAAAGTAGGAATTAACTCCAACTTATAGGGCAGAAAACTGACACCCAGGGAAGTAACTCACTTACAACACTGAAGAGGTAGATATTGGATCAGACTTGATCTGCTTGACTACAAAGGTCTTTCTGTCATACCGTGTACTTTACCATGCTGATTTCATGGTGATTATGAAGAAAAGTAAAAAACTAGTTGAGATTAGAATATAGTACTTTCAAACCCTGTCCTTATGTATGTATATACGTATGTACATCTGCATTTATCAACTATCCGTCTTCTATCTGTCATTCTATCCATTTGACCATCCATCCACCCATCCATCTAATTCTGTTGTCCACCATGGTTAAGATTTTCAGCTTAATCAAATATTTCAGTTAATAGGCCAACCTTGTGGGTAAATTTTAATTAATTTTCCATTTTCCTGCATAAAGTTAAAAATTAGCATTAAAGTAGACAATATATCACTTCCAGTATATCGTAGAGGAATAGGACAGCTGAGGTTATGCTTTAAAGAATGCTAATGGTGTCAGAGTATTTAATGTGGATTAACTACCAGTCCTAACAGCAATACAAATAGAAGAAAACAAAATTAACATGATTAAATACACTCAGTGACTATTTATTCTGTTAATTGTTAAAATTTCGTCAACAGTCAGATTGCAAGGAGACTTGCAGCTGCAGCTCCAAAATAGCCCGTCCTCTCCTCAGCTGTTGCTAATTAATGCGATTTTCCTAATAACAGTTTTCTGATAGCAGACAGACAGTAGCAAATCAAAACAGCTTCATTTTTATGCTAATGATGCCTTCAACAACAAAAAGAGCCGACAGGATCCAAATGGAAATGTTGCTAACTGCAGGCTTACATGTGGTATTTCTCATGCAAGGCTGACCTTCACATGTATTGCACAAACACATGGGTATAAGATAGCATGGCAAGTTACATCATCACACCAGCCACAGTCATACTGGGTTGCAAGGGGATATGCCACAGGCTTAAGGAGAAAAATGCTCTGGAAAATTGTCCATTGCTATGGACCTAAGCTTGTGTAAGTTACCCACCTCTTAATTTGTCTGAGTTTTTCCCCCCGAAAG
>NW_007727797.1:300425-302779 GCF_000696425.1 Galeopterus variegatus
TCATAACAATTTATAGATCAAAGAATTGGTTTATACTTCCTAAGGAGGGTACCAGGCACATGGAAGACCAGGATTTATTTGTTTTTTCTACTGACAATCCAGTACAATAGCATCACAAACTGGGCCAGTCAGTGACATTAGACCTCTGGCCATGAGGGATTCCTGGGCATCTCTAAGGCAGCTTGAACAGAGAAGAATCCAAGTCAGCAGGAGGTTGAATTATAGATTTTCCAGACTAGCAATGTCAGCCTAGAGAAACACCTTCATGCTTATGAATGGAGGGGTGTTAAATCCAGTGCCAAGTGTCATTACCAAAAGATCATTACCAAACATTCTCCTAGGATAAGGATTCTGCTAGTTCAGTTTTTTTGAAATGTATCTTACTTTCTATCAGAGACACCCTTGACATGGAGCCATCCAGAAAACTATGAAAAAGTACCTTTCAATGTGATGGCACAAACTCATCCATTTGCAAACACAAAACAGATCACTGAAAAAGTTTGATCTTTGGATCCACCACACCGTACGAGGATATGTTTGGGCTGTACCATGGGGGTAGCAACCATCTGGTTTTACTCTTGTTCTCCTATAGAGATGAGGAAATTGAGGCCTCTCCTGCAACTTTCTCTTTCCTCCCTTTCTCCTCTGTGACTTCTCCTACCCCTACTTTGTAAAGGTTTTAAGCATTTCCCAGGCACACATGCTCTGAAGTTCAACTCCCTCATCTCTCCAAGACATGTGACATATCAATAAACATGTTATTACATTGTCAACTTTAGGATACATATTTTTATCAATTTGTTGTTTTAATTTGCTCCTCACCAACTTGAAGAAAATGAGATTTGCAGTACCTTGTTCAACTTGGATAAGAGGCCCCAGAATCATTCCCAATTCCCCCATCTCAAGCATCAGTGGTTTACCACTTAAAAAAAAATAATAAAATGGTCATTTGCATTCTACTCTGCAGTAAAATGAGGTCTCATTAATTTCTCTTCCACACTTTTCACAAAGAAAACTAGAGATCTTGGCCTCCCTCTCTCCCTCTCTCCTTTTCCTAACTTGTCTCTGAAAGTATTTTCTATGAGAAAGTCTAGAAAACAGGACAAACCAGATTTTGTAGCTTACATATGGTTTCGTGTTGTTGCTCCAGAACTCTGTGGGGATCCAAGATGCCTGTGGCTTCCCTCTGATGAGCTCATGTTGCATAAGAATGAGGTCAGATGCTGCAAAAGGGGTGCAGATGTTAAAAGGAAGAAACATCAGGCAACTGAAGGGATGAGCAAAGTAGAATACCTGGTGCAACCAGCAAGTGTTCTTTGCGTGAAGAAAGCTCCATCCTCAGTTAAACCTCTTGCTGGTGGATACACATCATTCCACTGATTCCCAACACTGTGAAGGGATTTTGAATTCAACCCCAATGGTTCCTCTTGAGAGCAATGGTTACCATCACCCAAACTGCTTAGTGTGGACAAAGCAAAGCAGCCATACCTGGCCTTTATGCACTGGGGCATGTTTCATGATTTGGGCCAGCATTCAGGGTGGCTCTGCTAATTGCAGAGGAGTTCATGCTTCTTGCCAGACCATAGACATATGGTAGACACTTAAAACTATGTGTCAAATATAAGAGTAGAGTTATGTCTCAAGTCAGGATGTTGGAATCGTATCCGATCAATGCACCTTCAACGTCTTTTATATGAAAGGCACCATGCCAAGTGCTAGCACAACCACAGGCCCCTCCCCTCAAAGGACTCAGAATTCGGTTGGAAATACAAAACATAAACATGCAATAAGGCAAGGGGTAATACAAGATATTAAATAAAGTTCAAGCAAGTACCAAGAGTACCCAATGCCTGACACCAAATCAGTAAAGTTAAACCGTGTTCTAGAGGTCTGGTGGAGGAGCAGGTCACTTCTGAAAGTCCTGGCCAATGGGCTGTGGAGAGAAGGTGACCTGGTAACAGATGAGTGGGGTCTGATTAGTCAGAGAGGAAGGGAATTGCATTCCTAGTTTATTAAGTAACACAAGTAAAGGTCAGGAGGGGACGTGTGACACACAATCTGTATGCAGTGAAAAGGCAGAGCTGAGTTCAGGTAATTGGGAAGGGGGTGGGTGTCAGACCTGAAAGGCAGCTTGTACCCCAATGTCCGGGATTGTGGGTGGTCAGCCCAGAGTTTGAGTTGTAATCGATAAGTGAGAGAGCAGATTTTGTTTAGAGAGAACCTACGATGTGCCAGACCCTGTGTTGGGGCAGGAGGGATGTGGGGGGTGTGGTGCCATCGCAGCCTAATAACCTGTGAAAGGAAGTGATAATGTGCTAGAGGTGACGATGAATCCCCTCGCAGAGTGTAGGGAA
>NW_007727797.1:303482-307380 GCF_000696425.1 Galeopterus variegatus
GTTGGGGCAGGAGGGATGTGGGGGGTGTGGTGCCATCGCAGCCTAATAACCTGTGAAAGGAAGTGATAATGTGCTAGAGGTGACGATGAATCCCCTCGCAGAGTGTAGGGAAATTGGATGGGTCAGCAAGGAGAGGAGTCGGTTAGGAGGTTACCACAGTAATTTTACAGGAAATCCTTCATTTAATCTTTCATACATGCCTTCCTTAGGGGGAGGCTGGAGGGGACTCAGAGGGATACTAACAGGCATGAAAACCATGACTTCTACTTTAGAGCAGTGGTTCTTATAGAATTGCTACCTAAAACGATGCACATACTTACAATTTTGCATACAGTGTCCATACAATTTTGTCAGGGGTTCAAGGATCTTCTGAAACCCATTTATGGACCATCATTCCCTGGCTAAGAACAACCGCCACCCTCCCGTGTTTCCAACCCAGCCTGGAGGAGGAGGCAGATCCCAACACACAGTCCTACTGCCCTACGGGATGCTCCTGCTCCTACAGCAGAGAACTTGGGGTGACAGGGAGGCTCTCTGAGAGGCAGAAAGCATGGCAGGTGGCCTGCGCTTAAGGACCTTGCTCTGTCACCTGGACTCTTTCCTTACACCTGGGAGGACCATGCTCTGGCTGCCAGCCCTGGCTTACGGGGACCCACAGAAGAGGCCAAGGCAAAGCGGAACCAACTGCAGAGAGCGATGGCTTGTGTGAACCCAGCAGGAGGGAGCCGGCTGAGCGCAGTCCCCAGAGGCCACGCGGTTATGTGATCACACCCACGCCCGTCGGGAGCAGCGCTTCACTTTCTGTTTCTTCTTTTCTAGGCAAGACAGGTTCTATTTTGGATCAGAGCATAGTCTGGAGGGAAAGCAGTTGAAACCTTGGGTGCTTGAAATAAAATTTTAACTTTAATCTTTACAAAAAACCCATACATCCTAGCTGGAGATTTTATTAATGGAATGACAGTCACGCCATTTCACATATCTACTATCATGCATGTCAGACCTAATTGTGGTTCTTAAGCTTTTCAGGGTCAGGAACCCCTTTGAAAAGCAGATGAAAGCTGTGAACTCTTACCCAGAAAAATGCACTTATACACATCAAACAAAGTTTCATCATTCTAAACCCTGTCTGCAAATCCCAATAAGAACCCCAGGTTTGATAAGCCTTGACCAGATCCTCTGTTAAGTTCCAGGGATGCGATGATGAATAACACACAGTCCCTGGACTGGAGGGGCTCATGATCCAGTCAGCATTTATAGATATGAAGAAGTTGGAGGGGAAAACCAGGCAGCCACCAGCAAGTTAACTGTATGGGGCATTAATAATCATGGGCTCAATGACATCATAGAGACACTGAACCTTCAGTTGTCCCTTGAGTAGTAATACCCCAGGTACCAATAATTATGTTGCAAAATGCTGAATAATGTGCTAAGTCTTATTGAAAAATAAAAGCAATTTTTCAGGAACATCAAACTCCTTGTTCCTGTATTATTAAGAGAAAACTTTTTTTTTGGATTAATGATGTTTGTGAGATATTGTGTTCACCCAGATTCAAAGATTAGACATAGATCTTTTTGCAAGGTTAGGAAATGCCATGGATAATTTAAGCCAGAGGGAGGAAACCATTAAGAGTCAAAAGACGCTGAAAAAAATTGATAGTTTGGTTTAAAGCAATTACAGAAAACGAGAAATGGTCCTGTTCACTACCCAGAATCACTTACCTGTTAGAGCTTCCACAACTATTTATTTTGTTCGTGTGAGTTAAAGATTTTTCCAACAGCTGACAAATTTCCAGCCTGATCTAGCAGCTGCCCATAAGGATTTCCACTGTTTCCTCAGCCTCGGCTTACAGGCACGCTAAACCTTCCTCTAGAGAAAGAAGAATATTTTCCTCACCTGCATTTTCTTGTCACCCCTCACCCCCTTCCCTTTACAGCCATGCCTCTTTCCAGACTGGAGTGTATACTTGAAGGCCTGCCCCAGCAAGGGGCAGCAGGGACCTCTTGGTTCCCAAATCCAAGGCCCTCTTTTAAGGCCTCATCCACAGTGGTCCTTCTCAGACAGACTTCTGATCAGAGTATCCCTGTCCCTCCCTCCCACTGAAGGCTTCCAGTGGCCCCCGATGCACCCTCTTGGCCTGGTAGATAGGGCTGGGCAGGACCTGGCTCTTCCTTACCTTTCGAACCACCCTCTTCTTGCTCCCACAATACTTTATTGAGATCACTTTCAATTGGTTAGGCATGCTTTTAAGAACAGTGCTCCTCGGAAAACTTGACTAAAGATAGCTCCAACGAATAGAGTTTTATTTTTCTCACATAACAAGAAGGGCAGAGGTAAGTGACTGCTGGTATTGTTTCAGCAGTTAAATGATGTCAGGGCCAGTGCCTCTGTGATTTTTCTTGGCCTTTTTCCTCATGGTGGCAAAATGGCTGCCTTGTTTCACACATTGTGTTTGCAATGAAGGCTGGAAAAAGAGGGACGGGCCAGGGTGGGTCATTAATTTCTTCTTCTGGAAAGTAAAACTTCCTCAGAAAGTCTCCCCTCCATCCCGCAAACTTCCCCTTATGTTACTGAGGCCACATGTGGGCCACATGTCCCCTTCCCCAGCTGCAAGAAAGGCTGGGAAAGAGGAACAGGACCATCATGATCAGCCTACCTGGTACCACCCCAAATAAAGTGACAGTTCAGCAAGCGTGGAAGATGGACACTGAGTAGACTCTAGCACCTGTTATGCCATGTTCTGATTCCTCAGATCACATGTCTCTCTCCTGTCAGGCTACCAACTATTTGTGTCACACATTCTATGTCTTATTCATCTTTGTACCTCCAAGTTCTAACACAGCTTTGTGGCACCTACTGGATCTGTTAAACAAATTCATGAGTAAATTGAATGTCTGTCTGGTTTTAATACCTCTCACATCTAAATTAGTTCTTTTAAAACAATCCAGTTTTATTTTTTTCTTTTTATGTCTCTTTTATGATATGAACATGAATTCCTCGTTAGTTTTCCACTGGCTTTGCGGGGAGTAATTTTAAAGTGCTAGAGTAATAGTATTGACAAGATATACCATAAAGATGAGTCCTGGAACTGAACAGTAACGAGGAAAAAATGGAACCATGGTAAGCTTGTTATTCCCAGGGTCAATCAAAAGTGAGTGCTAAAACTAGTTTTTTCTCATTTTTATTAAAATTGGAACCAGAGCTTTCTAGATATAACTTTGTTCAATGATGTGAGTGAGTTAAGAGCTTCAGAAAAACAATGCCCATACAAGGTTGGGAATGGGTTGTAGTCTTGTTAAGAACCTAACCAGCCTCTTAGCCAGACTCTGGTCATAAGCTACACTGCATGTGGGAGTGCTACACTGTGTGGAGCTGATGTCCCTGATTCAGGTTGAGATGTCTGCTCAGGGCAGATGGCATTGCGTCTGAGACCCATGGATGATGGACCTGCCAAGGGGACCCTTTTTGGTGTGCAGCTGTGGCTACTCAAAGTTCCTGTCCCAAAGATCTAGCCTCTGGGACTCCAAGTCCAGCTCCAGTGCCATTTTTCCAGGAAGTTATCCAAGATCAACCTCATCTCTACCAACACTTCCCCCAACTCCACCTCTACCTCCACCTCATCTCCACCAGAAATGGCCTTCCTGTCTCTGAGTCATCACAATACTTGTAGATGATTCTCCATTTGGGGTTCGGAGAGTCATTTGGGTATATTGTCGTGGAGAGAGGCAGATATTGTAGACACGTGTATTTAGAGTGGCATGATCTGGTGCTCATCTAACCCCATTGTACCATTTTGTCACCAGACTCAAGCCCAGAGGATTATATCAATATGTAAGTTGATACTAAAAATACTAAATTTTACTACTATACTAAAGTTTTGCACAATGTTACCATTGGGGT
>NW_007727797.1:307459-309704 GCF_000696425.1 Galeopterus variegatus
TACCATTTTGTCACCAGACTCAAGCCCAGAGGATTATATCAATATGTAAGTTGATACTAAAAATACTAAATTTTACTACTATACTAAAGTTTTGCACAATGTTACCATTGGGGTGAAGTGGGCAAGGAGTACAGTCTCTGTATTATTTCTTACAACTGCATGTGAATCTACAGTTACATACTAAATTTTACTACTATACTAAAGTTTTATACAATGTTACCATTGGGGGGAAGTGGGCAAGGAGTACAGTCTCTGTATTATTTCTTACAACTGCATGTGAATCTACAGTTATTGCAACAAAAATTCCAAAAATTAAAAACAAAACATCCCTCCTGTCCCCCTCAGTCTTTTGTTTCAGTCACTGGCATCATCTTTTCTCCCTCTAGTCATTGAGGTTTGTGTGTGGGGGTTTTTGCTGACCCCCCTCTGTCTCAATTTTCTCATCTGTAAAACAGGGATAATAGTGGTGCCTACCTCTTGAGGTTTAGGGGGGATTAAATAAGTTAATATTTGTGAAGCTCTTAGAAAAGTGCTTAACTGTTAAATAAACAATTCGTAAATAAAATGTTATGTTCAACTTTCTTGTTCTGCCCCTGATCCAAGAAGTTACTAAGTCCTGATAAATTTTCCTACAATGTCTCATAGAGTCTCTACTTCCGGTGCCCTTCTCCTGGTGCAGACCTTCAGTGTCGCCATCATCTCCTCCCCTGCCACTCCGCCTCCCATGGTTCCTCCATTATCATGCTCATCACTGATTTCCAATTTCCTTTTTCTATTTATCTGTTTCACCCACTGGAATAGGAGTTCCTTTCTAGAAGGCACCATTTCTTATTCACCTTTGAATGTTCAGCTCCTAACAAAGTGCCTGGCACAAAATAAATACTCAGTAAATGTTTTATGATTAAGTGATAATTGACCAGAAATAATCTCATGGCAACTACTAGAATTGCTTTTTTGCAGTGATGGTAGGTACCAGTCTCTGTATCTTCGGCTTTGTGAATCCAAGCAGAGATTGTGTCCTTACCCTTGGGCAGTCATGGAGATCTTGTGTGTCTTCTAGATAGAGCCCTGTAGATAAGTTTTCACTTTTCTTCTCCCATGGGCACATTATCGTGGGCTGACAGGTTACCTGTTAACTCCTAGACATAATTCCATTTCCTGAGATCCACCTAAAGCCGTAGAAAAGATTGGTAAGTGTCTGAATCACGGTATGCACATAGCTCTCTTGGTTACTGCCATGCTCAGGTTAGCATTTGTCATCTTTTGAAATAAAATAATTCAGATAGCCTCAACACCTGATGATATTACTGTCACTATGATTTCAATATTTTATTCCTAGATTCTCCCACAGCTATTCTTTCAATAGTAGAAGGGAATAGATGTTGCTGGTTATAAACTGGGCCACCTCTATGGAAAACATCCCTGAGATCATTAGAGAAGTTTTATAAAGTATTCCAAGAAACGTTTAGTAATGCGGATTTTACTGGAATTAGAAAGAAGGTTGGCAAAAATAGTCTGGAGACCACAAACCTAAGCTTCATTTTGGCCATTCATTATCTCTGCCTGAAGCTGCCAACCAGGGCAGCATCCTCACTCCTCCTGTCATAAGTAGAGGAGACAGACCTGACATCAATCATAATAAGAGCTACTATTTATTAAGCACTTATTACATGCCAGGCATTTCTTTAGGGGCTGGCGATTTAACAACGGCAACGATAATGGCCACCACGTACTGAATATTTACAACGTGCAACGTGCTGCAGTAGGATCTTAAGTGAGTTGTCTCTACAAGACAGTGACCCAGCCACTGAGGATCCAGGCGTAATTTTTGTCATTTTATGACCTGATCTTTCCCAAGTACTTCAGTTCTGAGAGCTCCCTCTCCCTAGAACCAGGTATCCCATCGCTTTTCATCACTAGCCAGCAAGCCCATGCTTTAGCAAACTCTAACTTCACCCCTACAGACAAATTCCCCAAGGAAAAAGAACAGCAAAAGAATCAGCCCTCCGGACAGAAAAGGGCTGAGCACTGAAGAGATTCAGGATGATGTTTCTGGAAATGTTCACTGTAGGTTTCAAAGAAAACTTTTATAATGATTAGTGAGTTATTTAGAAACTTCAATATTCCAAAGTTTGAGAAGCTAACATACCGAGAAATTTAATTTAGATTTCTTTTAAACACACTCTCACGATAAGAGAGCATTCGGTATATAAATGCTATGCAACAGGACTGCCAAATTGCAACA
>NW_007727797.1:310998-314535 GCF_000696425.1 Galeopterus variegatus
AAAGCAAATAGGTAATTATGGTAAAGGTTAATAAGTGCTGTGCTAGGAGAAGCCCAAGAGACTCTGGCTCTCATAGGAAGGACACTGGTCAGGGAGTCAGCCTGATGGAAGAAACATCTTAGTTGAGTGTGAGTTAGTTGGGGAGCCACATGGAGGGACAGAAGGAGTCCCACAGGTAGAGGCCCAGGGCATGAGAACCTGGAGATGGACATAGAGCATGGCTTGGATGAAGTGCTCGAAAGGGACTGAACAGAGATGAGACCAGATCACAGGGGCTAGATGAGAACAAGACTTGTATCCTACCATTTATACGCACAGGGTTTGCAACCCAAAGGGCATGATGCAAAGGGCTGGTGAAGGTCAGCCTTGTAATGGAAAGCTTCAGGTGACCATGACCTAGGCTGTGGGGAGACCCACCAAGGCCTCAGCTGTCCATAGTGTGCTCCATGAGGTATGAAATGGATCCAAGGAAAACCAATGTGGGATAACATTTCATAATAATACTTACCTCACAGTGCAGTTGTACTGGATATACATGATTACCTTTAATCCTTCCAGTTGCTCTGAGCATAAGACAGACCGTCAGCTTTGGGGGTAGATCTTTGAAACCTGGGCTAGTTACTTAACCTTCCTGCATCTCAATTATCCCTACCTGTAAGGTAAGGGTGAAATAACCACAAACCTTTATCTTAATCCCTCTGAAAACAAGAGCATTTTGATAAGTTTGTCAAACGTAACTTAAACTGATGTGAAGCTACTTACAGTTTTTATTTACCCTCTTAGCGTGAATAATCCAACACTTTTCTGCAGAAATCTGATGTGTTTGACTATTGGTATATTAATGGTATATGCACCATCTTCACTGTCTAATAGTCTAATAGCTGCAAAATTCTTAATTCAAAAACATATCCCCCCAAGGATTTCGGGTGAGGAATTTGAGGACCTGTAATATAAACAAAGTGTAAGTTATATTAGGTAATGTATATAGAGCACCTCCTTAGTACAGTGACTGGCACGTACTAAGAGCTCAGAAAGGACAATTATTAAAAAGGAGTGGGATGCCTTAGGCTTTATAAAACATTGAAGACAGCTGAGATATCTTATAAGAAGTACATATTTTCCATCTCTGCCCCCCCCAAATTTTTACAATCATATATTTCAGAACTTTGGGAGCCATTACTTTTCTAAGCATAATCATGCCTTTAAATCATAGGCTTTTCCCTTGTTCTCCTATTCACAGTAGAAGGAAGAGAATTCAGATTAGTTATTACAGATGCTAGCAAAGGCTGGTTAGGGGTGATTCTGGGGGGAGGAAACAGCACAGGCAAGGGCCTTGGAGAGTGGAAGAGGTGTTCAGACAGGGAGGATAAACCTCAGAAGCCTGGAACCCAGAGAACAGGGCACAAAGTAGCAACAAACGAAGTTAGGGGGTTGTTTGGGAGAAATTATAAAGAGCCTTGGATGTCATAAGTTTGTATCTTATCCTGTAGATCAGTGGTTTCCAAACTTCCTAGCAAGAGAACTTTATTGAAACAAAATCTAATTTGCATGAAACCTCTGTACACTGCAGCCACACACCAACCCATTTTTTACTCTGTGGCCCAAGTTCTCCTTTAAAAGAGCAAATCTGATCATCTCAGTCCTCAGGGCACGCTCTTCAAAGCCATCTCATTAAACTAGGAGTGAAATGCCTTCTCCCCGCAGGCTCTGGGTGGTGTGGTCACCCACCTCCCCAGCTGTCTCACACGACCTCCCTGCCTCATGCTTGGAGGTTTTCCAGTGGGCACATGTCCCTCCCCACCTCAAAGATTTTATAAAGGATGGCCTCTCCCTTCTTCTCCCTCCCACTTGCCGAGTGAGCTCCTACCTACTCTTTCAAATCTCAGCTCAACCATCGTTGTCGGGGGAGCCTTTCCCAGGACCCCCTGTGCCATGCTCTCCTGAAACAGAGTAAGCCCAGGCCTGTGAACCAAACTGACTCCATTTTCCCTGCAGAGGACACTTTGTTACTTTTCCACTCCTCAGTCAAGAGACTCCTCAGGGCAAATGATTACCCCACCCCACGGGCTGCCCTGACAAAATAGACTGAGATAAGAGAGGAAAAAGATATTTACTGAGTTGCAAAACCCCTCCCCAAGGCTTGTTTACTATAATTGTAAAAGTTACAGACTAACCTTAAGACCCCTTTAGGAATTTCCACCTGTGCACAAAGCATCAAGGTGACTGCTACAATGACCCTCCTGGGGTGACAATGATGAACACTACTGCCTACTGAGCATGCACCCATGACACAACCAGGAAGAACAGAACGGACCACCTCCGGTGAGGCTGGCCTATACTTAAAAGACCCTAAACAGCTCCCCTGGAGGGGCTAGCTTTACTCTCATAAGTCTATCTCCTCTCTTAATAAAGCGTTGCTTGCTTTACTGTTGGGTACATTGGTTCATTTCTATGACTCTGGAATCCGAGAGCCTAATTTAATCACTGGCAAAAATTGGAAAGCTTTGGGCACCGGAGAGGACTCTAGCTGCAAGAGGCAAGTGGCCACTGGGACTGTTTTGCTCCCATGTCTCTGCTGCTAGTAGATCTCTCCTGGAGTCCCTGGATTAAATTCTGACAAGGCAATGCTCTATTCTCTTTACCTTTCTCTGATTTTCTGAGCCCTCTTCTGTTTGGTTGGATTGTATCCACTTCTGTATAGGTACACCCTGGAGGGCCCCTGGCTATGCTTTGTTTTTCTGATTTAAATCTAGTTAATATTTTTCTTCTTTATGCTGAAAACAGTGAGGAGAACTGCTTTTATCAATTATTGCTAATGGAATAGTTTGGCCCCGCTGATTGGGACTAGGCTAAACTGACCCCACTGCTCCTCTTNTAATGGAATAGTTTGGCCCCGCTGATTGGGACTAGGCTAAACTGACCCCACTGCTCCTCTTTTCTCTGTGTTTGTTTGCTTGCTTAGACATTTAGTTGAGTACCGGTAATCTGAATAAAACTTCCAATCCTTGCATCAGCTTTTGGACTTTCAGGTCATTTGTTTAAGGCGAGAGGGTAAGCCAAGCCTGACCTGTCGGTAACACTTCCATACCCTGTGGACTTCTCTGCTGTGGCAGTTAATCACAGTTGTGCTAAAGGGTTAGCTGTGGGTCTGGCTGTTGGATGCTTTCTGCTACTAAGCTGTAAACTCTGAGAATGGGAAGTGTGGCCTATCTGTCTTATTCACGACAGTGTCCCTGGCACCTCTTCCAGTGTCAGCCACTAAGCAGGCTCTCAACAACTCGTTGTTGAAAATACACCAGTAAATACAACAGGAGGACAAATGGAGAAAGAGGCTGCTTTGGTTTAAATAAGGATGAAGCCTTTGGTTGAAACAAGAATGTGGGGCCTGGGATACTTCCGACGAGGCCCCTCCTCGCCCCCACAAGGGTCCCCAGGCACAGAGTGGGGAACACTCTGAAAAGCACTGTCGGAGATGTTCGGATGTTTTGTTATTTGGCTTTGGGGAAGAGATGAGTGTTATTCTTTTGGCCTGAGGAA
>NW_007727797.1:315669-318878 GCF_000696425.1 Galeopterus variegatus
TCGGATGTTTTGTTATTTGGCTTTGGGGAAGAGATGAGTGTTATTCTTTTGGCCTGAGGAAACTTTCGTACTTAATGATCAGCCAAATGGATAAATGATCAAAGCAGCTTTGTGTAGACAGGAAGCATATTTCATTCATTTACTTCAACATCTCATCTCTCTTGGGTGGGGAAAGACTATAAAAGACATCTGTAGGCTGGTCCAAATTGTATTCTTTTGTGCAAGGCTGGATGTAGAGTAGACATTTCTCTGGAGAGTCATCCTGGCTTAGGCCCAGACCATCAGGGAAATTGCCTCTGTGCACTGCAGATCCATGCACACATGGGGCCCATTCCTGGGTCTGGGATTGTGTGACATGGCAGACCGTGTGACTCTAACACTTGTTCAGTGTGGTCTGCTGGAGTGGAGTCAAGGGATCACTTTATCTCTTAAATAGAGCAAATTGAAGTGAAAATTACCTTCTGATTGAGCAGCATTGCTGAAGAAAATCAATAGAAATGGCCCAAGATCCACTGGCACCCTCTCAATTTTAAGTGTTTCAGACTTTCAAATTACTGGAACTTTGGGTTTCAGGATTCAGACTCTTCAAGGCCAGCTGAAAATAAACAACAGAGTGGGTTAAAGGAGAAGTAGCATGTCTGTGCAATCCCAGATTCAAGAGAAAATATGTGCTGGCCGAAAGTAAGTAATTTTTCAACCTCAAAATATCTTTTCCAAATTCTAAGATTCTGTGTTTGACATGTTTAAGAGAGAAATATAACAGCTGAAATTGTCTTTGTTCAGAATGTAGGAGAGTTTTGTCTAGACTTTCAGGAAAGATATAGAATGACATTTTCAGAACAAATTAAAATATATTTTTAAATTCCTTTCTTCCTCTTCAGGAAGAGGATTTGACATGCTTCTATGGTTTGAATTTGATTGATCTTAATTGGCCTGGATAGTTTAATGTGAAAAGAGAGTAAAATGAACCATTGAGAAAAGTTGTNTTAATTGGCCTGGATAGTTTAATGTGAAAAGAGAGTAAAATGAACCATTGAGAAAAGTTGTTGAAAATGCTTTAGTTCACTTAATAATAAAATTGCCACCACTAACAACTCCATAACTAATATTGAGTGGTTTCTAAATATGTACTAAGCTCTTGACATACATTTTCTGACTTAGTCTTCACAGCAACCCCACGAGGTAGGTATTATTGCTATTATGCCAATTTTCCAATGAAGAAACTGAGGCACAGAGAGTTGAGGTGACTCGCCCAAAGCCACAAAGCCGTAGGTGGCCAAGCAAAGACCTTGTCTGACTGAGCCCCAAAATATGCCCTCCTCACCACTGTGCCGTGTTTTCTTTCTCCACAGAGCCAGCATCGTACAGAAACGCATTATTTATTTTCAAGATGAGGGCTCGCTGACCAGGAAACTTTGTGAACAAGGTAAGACCACGCAGGTGGGGAGGGACGGTAAATGCAAGGAGGCTCATTACTGAGTATAAGCATCCTGGTGCAGGAATTAGGGAGACTGGGCTTTCTGAGTTCCTCTGGGTTCTATTTCCTCACGGAGCTGCAATTTTTAATCTGGCTGTGTGCTGTGGATAATTGGATCTGCCTTAAGCTCTAATTACTCAGCTTTATTCCCTGGGTAGGAGATAATGTACCTTATATTGGTGTCGTCTTATTTTTGTGAAACAGTGATTATTCTGAAGAGGTTCCTTGGAATAATTCACAGGACTTAATTAAGGAATGCACAATTGTGTACCTTTAAAAAGTCTATAATGGTTCTTTGGAAAAATCACCAGCAGGAGCTTCTCTGGCATCCGGACAATATAAGGGGATTTTCTCCTGGGAAGATAAGCAGGGGATGGAGGTGCCAGGAGGCATTGACCTTGTGATTTTACCACATTCAGGGCTCTGGTCCTTAGATTTTCAAGCTCATCAACCCCCTCTTTGTGAGTTGAAGGCATTCTAACACACTCATGGAGACCAAGTAGAGTGGGGAAGTGAATGCAGAGGCTTTGATTCAGATGAGATCCAGATTTGAATCTGCCTCTACCCTTCTTCACCATGTGACTTAAATATGTAAAATAGTACAGTGCCTCTTTGGCACATAGTAAATGCTATTTATATAAGCNGTCCCACCCTCCTCCTTCAGACTGATTAGAAATCCTGGAGCATCATTCTTCATTTGGAAAAAGCAAAACAGAAACAAACAGAAAATTTTCTCTTATTGGTGTTTGTGCAGACCTGTCCAGAGAAGGTCTTCCGTGGAATGATTTGGGTAGAGATTAAAGGCATGGGCTATGGACCCAGGAAGACCTGGGCTCAAGCTCTGCCTGCACTACTCATTAACCCTGTGACCTTGAGCAGGTTACCAAACCTGCCCCAGTTTACTGATCTGTAAAAGTGGGGATAAACAAAGTACTTACCTCCTAGGATTGTTAGGATTAAATGAGACAATACATGGAAAAGGATCAACACATACAAAGACTCAGTACACCGTAGTTGTTATTACAACATTCCATACTTCGTCTGCATCCTAGAACCCAGAATGCACTTCTACCCATCACTGATTTTTCATATTCAAACTGAATGAACCCAATGAATTCCAAAAGGAAGACTTGTAAAATGTTCTTCCTGACACCCAAAATGACTTTTATACTCTTTGTTGCTGCTCTTTGTATAATGTTTGAGAGTAAATGTCCAACTTCCGAAAACCAACATTTATGTTAATCCTGCTAGGGGGACTGAAGTAAAAGCAATTGAAGTGAGTTGCCTCTGTAGTCATTGTTTTTGTCTTGCAGGAAGCAGAACAAACTGAAAGCAACAATGCACAGTTAGGATGTGGATTTGACAGTCAAAAATACTGAATTTATTCATGTTCCCTCTCAACACTCACCAGCTATTCACAGCTAAAAATGGGGGCTGAGGAGGAAACTGGCTAAGTTGTTCCTGGCTGCTTGTATATCCAGAAGTAAACCTGAACTTATGACCAATAATTTATTCATGTTCCCTCTCAACACTCACCAGCTATTCACAGCTAAAAATGGGGGCTGAGGGGGAAACTGGCTAAGTTGTTCCTGGCTGCTTGTATACCCAGAAGTAAACCTGAACTTATGAACAACGTATTTCCAAACCCCTACCCATCCTAGTAAAGTCTCTGAAAGCATGATAAGTGATGGGACTATTCATGCACGTCTTTTTTTTTTTTTTTTTTTAATAT
>NW_007727797.1:319773-337440 GCF_000696425.1 Galeopterus variegatus
AAAGACAAAAAAGACACACACACAAAAAAAATAAGACCTTAAACATCTGAATGTATTTAGAAATCATTAGATACCTAAATAAAAATAGAAAATGTCCTATAATTATATAGCTTAACTATCTCATTTCTATTCATTTTTGCAGAATTTTTATTTGTGTTTAGAGCAATTAGTCTTTTGAAAAGAAATAATCCTCTCCAACTCTAGGAAATCATAAGCCAGTAAGAAAAAGAAAGGTTGAGAAATGTCTTCTTGGAAAATAATAATAATAGCTAATATTTTGGGGGTGCTTGCCACATGCCAGGTGCTCTTCTAAGCACTTCACATGCATTAATCATGTAATCTGCACAAGAACCCTATATGGCCAAGATTATTTTAACATCCTTATTTTAGAGATAAGGAGGCTGAGACAAAAGGTTTAAATAGCTCTCAGCATGATACAGCCAGTGGTAAAGGGAAAGGTTTGAAGCTAGGAGTCAGTGCCTTTAACCAGTGCTTTTCTATCAAAGCGACCACCTCCCAATCTAGTGGCTTGCATCATTGCTTTGGCTGTTCAATGCATTGTCTCCCTATAGATGAGCTAGCACAGAAACTGAGTCCAATGTGGAAGTTGCTCTGAGAGCATGGAAACAGCAAAGGAGGGAGGGTCGGATGCCCTGCATTAGGGCCATATCTGTCATTGGGGCTGGAAAGCTGGAAGCTTCAGGCCAGGGCCCTGCACATGTAGCTTTTGGGGCTTTCTTTACTGTGTTCAATTGCCCACAAATTCACTTGGCCTTTCTCCAAACAGGGAGCATGTCAACTGATGAGGCTTTTGGTTCCTAAATGACAATCCCCTTCCTGGCCTACCTTCATGGGATGGCATCTAGGTGCCGTGGGCTGGAGTTGCTGTTGTTCTGGATCACACATTTACAGCCCACATCTTGGTCTGCCCCCACAGATGGCTAATCACAGCCATTGTGGTGTGGCCGTGTAAGTTTGACAGTCAGAGAACAGCCTTGTTTCCAGAATTTGAGGATTCTTAGGAAACATTTCACTGATAAATTCATGTACTGACAGCAATCATTAACTAAAATGCACTTTCCAGGGCCTAAATCCTGAGGTTGTGTGAAGCCTGTCTAAGCTGTGAATATGATAAAGTTCTGTAGATACAGTGTCAATAAAAGGATCTGGCAAATTTCTATTTAGTTGTTACTTGTGAGGCAGAGATCCTATCAAAATGACTAATCACACATCTCTATACAAAGGCTGCTTCCAAGTGGCAACTTGGTGAGCAAAAAGGTCCAGCAGCCCTGGACTGTAGGATCATTAGGTGTGGTTGTAGATGGTAGTTGATCCCTGGAGACAGCAGACCTATGAGGAAATCTATCAGTTAAAGTGGATCCCATTAAGAAAGTCTCTAGAATGTAAGTGTACAGCAAAGAGAGTTTTTTAATGTGCACATATGCTCACTTAATTATCTCTAGCTCTCATTCAAGTCTCTGCATTCTTTGCTCCCTGGTCAAGTTAAACCAAATCTATGAAGGAAGGGGCGAGAGAAACGTGTATCTCTTATTTTTTTCCCAGTTGAAGCCATTAATCCACAGAAGAAGAATTAAGAGCTGCACAGATAAAAAGCAATGGTGAGGATTATTTTTAAAAAGCAACATAAACATGAAGCTACTTACAGTGAGGACAGAGAAACATAAAATAGTTAGAAAAGTAACCTAGTAATAAATACATGCATACACACACTTTAATACCATGTCACAGGCAATTAAAGGTGAGACACAAAGCGAAGGAAAGATGAAGGGAAGCGCAGAGAAGACAGGAAAAGGTGAGCAGAGGAGGGATGATGAGAAAAGGAGGAAAGGGGGAAGAAGAACAAAGGATGCAGGAGAGGGCTGAAGAGGAAGCCAATGGATGAAGAGTAAAAGCAGGAGGGAGAGCAGCTCAGGAGGTGCTCAGCGGCCGGAAGCCGTGTCTGCCAGGCCCTGCTGCGGGTGGAAGAGCAGCGAGCTGGCGCTTGTTATCCCTGCACTTTGGAAGCCTGATTCATTTTCAATAGGCTTTCCCTTAGGAAACCGCATGTCTGTTTTTATCTTCAAACTCAGAAATTTATTTTTTAAATGGAAGCTTATTTTCCTTTGAAATTCCAGAAGGTTTACTGTAAGTGCATTCTTTTGAATCCTTGAAAATATCTTGTAAGTTTACCACCTATATCTGAAAGCCTTTTTGATAAGGTAAAGCTACCAGTGGCCTTATTTGGGTTCTTTGAGAGATTATTGCTGCCTCATTTAACAGTGCCTGGTAGTAACAATTGAAACCCCAGCATGTATCTCTTAGTTCTGAATCCCTTTTTCAAAACTAATTTAGGTTTCCTACATTATAGTTGATCGTAACAGGAATGCAAAAAGACAAAATCTTCAGGAATTACTGATTTATGTTACCCTTCCTGAAATATATTCAACAGACTCATGCAGGCATCAGATCTGGGCTTCCAGCACATAAGGCAGCAGGGGAGCTTTTCCTTAGGCACAGACAATGCTCGGCCTCTCTGAAGTATACAAAAAGTAGACAAGCAATGATTTCTACTTTGGATGGTCCCACCCTCCTCCTTCAGACTGATTAGAAATCCTGGAGCATCATTCTTCATTTGGAAAAGCAAAACAGAAACAAACAGAAAAATTTCTCTTATTGGTGTTTGTGCAGACCTGTCCAGAGAAGGTCTTCTGTGGAATGATTTGGGTAGAGATTAAAGGCATGGGCTATGGACCCAGGAGGACCTGGGCTCAAGCTCTGCCTGCACTACTCATTAACCCTGTGACCTTGAGCAGGTTACCAAACCTGCCCCAGTTTACTGATCTGTAAAAGTGGGGATAAACAAAGTACTTACCTCCTAGGATTGTTAGGATTAAATGAGACAATACATGGAAAAGGATCAACACATACAAAGACTCAGTACACCGTAGTTGTTATTACAACATTCCATACTTCGTCTGCATCCTAGAACCCAGAATGCACTTCTACCCATCACTGATTTTTCATATTCAAACTGAATGAACCCAATGAATTCCAAAAGGAAGACTTGTAAAATGTTCTTCCTGACACCCAAAATGACTTTTATACTCTTTGTTGCTGCTCTTTGTATAATGTTTGAGAGTAAATGTCCAACTTCCGAAAACCAACATTTATGTTAATCCTGCTAGGGGGACTGAAGTAAAAGCAATTGAAGTGAGTTGCCTCTGTAGTCATTGTTTTTGTCTTGCAGGAAGCAGAACAAACTGAAAGCAACAATGCACAGTTAGGATGTGGATTTGACAGTCAAAAATACTGAATTTATTCATGTTCCCTCTCAACACTCACCAGCTATTCACAGCTAAAAATGGGGGCTGAGGAGGAAACTGGCTAAGTTGTTCCTGGCTGCTTGTATATCCAGAAGTAAACCTGAACTTATGACCAATGTATTTCCAAACCCCTACCCATCCTAGTAAAGTCTCTGAAAGCATGATAAGTGATGGGACTATTCATGCACGTCTTTTTTTTTTTTTTTTTTTAATATTCAGCAGTTCTTTATGTTTCTCTACTTGTTCTTACTGCTGTCCTTCAAAGCTGCTCCTTCTGGTCCTTGCATTTTGGCACCAGATCATATTCTTAGAGAAGATACACACGTGTATTCCTCTTAAAATTTGATAGAAAAATCCTGTTGTAAGAGAGGTCGGGAAGGAGACCAGGATCCAGAAAGGATAACTGGGTAAATTTTACCCTTGATTTCCCAAGATAGCCCCCATCTCAAATAGTCTACCCTATTGATCCAGTAGATATGCCAAATTATCAGAGCAAAAGCTCTGAATTTTTTTTATTTGCAAAATATAGTTATTGTACCTAGAGGCATACAAAATCCTTTATAGCCCAAGCACTGATCTGGTTGAGTCTTATTAATCAATGAAAACTGCATTTCCTCTTTTTTTCCTAGCGGTTAAGGATAGGATGAGACATAGATGGTGCTGCCTTGTACACAACTCATATTTGCTGCCCAACTTTGTGACTTTCCTGAATGTTTCAGATTCCACGTTTGATGGAGTAACTGACAAGCCAATCTTAGACTGCTGTGCCTGTGGAACTGCCAAGTACAGACTCACATTTTATGGGAATTGGTCAGAGAAGACACACCCAAAAGATTACCCTCGTGAGTACGGTAGCTGCTTTATGGGTTGGGGAAAAGCATGTTGCTAAAGGTCTGTCTGGTTGTGGATATACTAGCTGAAGTATGTCAGGTCTGCTCACTGTTATCAACTGATTCATGAAACACACATTCCAAGTAAGTAAATTCATTGAGACAGGCAGACATAATTGTGGTATGCTTTTAACTTCTTTGCATAGCATTGTTCTAATTGTTTTCTTGTCTGTGTTTAACAAAATATTCTTGAAGTCATGCTACTTATCTTCAGATTGGACATTTCATAACCTCAATCCTCCTGAAACAGTTCTGTCCATGAATTACATAACTGGCCTATTTGTGCTGTAAATATCTGGCGAAAGGGACCTGCTCTTGACTCCATAGACCAAGGTCAATGAATACTCAACTATAGCAGCTATTGGTAATCAACTAGAATGCCCCTTCCCCACAGATTCCAGATGCCACCTTAGAATCCTTCATGACACCATGCTCCAGATAGCCAGCACTAACCCATGAGAGTTGTCAAAAAAACTCCAACTTTATATTTTGGAGTAGATCCTTAATTAGGACCCTACCAACTCCCTTTTATCATACAATTGTCTTAACAAATGCCTACCATGTGCCGGGTACTGTGCTCACATCTCTAGAGATATAATAGTAAACAAAAAGAGATGCACCCATGTTCCCAGGAGTTAGCAGGGAGCCAGACGCTAATCAGATTATCACACAAAAAGATGTGAAAATTATAACTATGAATAGTGGACTTACCATGTACCAAGCATTTTTACATATGTTATGTCATTTAATCCTCAAAATAACCTTTTCTTGTGGATGAGCTCACTGGGGATCAGAGAGATGTCATGATTTGCCCATAGTAAAATGTAAGTAGGGGGTCCAAGATTCAAAGAAGGGCTTGTCAGGCTCCTGGTTCTGCCTTTAGTTTTGATTGCCTTTAAGACCCAGCATTGCCCATTCTCTCTAACTGTGGGTGGCAGGATGTCTGTGTGTGGCACTGAGAGTGTTTTTTTCTGTTCATTGTCTGTTTTGTTCTGGTGTGTTTCACTTTGGAGTTACCACAGCTGGGAAAGAACAGTAGGAATGGAGAAAGAGATTAAAAAGAGGGATTTGGGTCTTTAAGAAGAGGAGAGGGGAGAAAAGTACACATGGTTGGGACGTCAGAAGACCCAGGCCACACCAGAACCTCCACGGTCCCCAAACAGACCACCCAGAGGGGACTCTAACATTTCTGGGCAGATCAGGAGTCCTATTGTTTAATTTTACCCACAAGGCTTGGGATCTTAGAAGCCTTTTACTAGTTCATTCTTCTGACTCTGGGATTCAGCCTGATCTGCTTCAGCTGGTGTGGGAGACCTGTGTGAACAAACTTGGACTCTGTGTCCTGGGGAAGAAAAAACACTTGGAACAAGTATGATGGGAAAAATTTCCTCCAGTACCTCCCATCCACTAACCCAGAAGAAATAAAATGTTAGGAGCCCATTACTCATCTTTTGTGATCCTAAGGAGCTTCTTGCCCTTTTCTATTCTGCCATTGTCATTTCCCAGAATTGGGGTGATGGGGGTGGGGCAGGGAGGAAGGCAAGGAATACAAAACCATTGTTTCTAGGTCTCTGGGCCAAATCTAGTACAAATCTATACAGAATTTCTGTGGAGTTGGGAGTGTATAAATATAGTAGACATGTGTTCCAGATCCCCCCGGGATTGTTACATTGTCAGATGTTATGTTACATTGTCTGTCAGATTATGTCCTAATTTTTGGTTGGAAAAGTGTGGTCAGAATAGCATTTATCACATCATACTGCAATTGTTTCTTCAGGAGTCTTTCTTCCCCACCAGAGTGCAAAGTTCTCTAGGACAGAAGCCATGACATGCTCATCTTTGATTCTTATGCTTAGAAGTGCCTGGTGCCCTCCCAAGTACCATGTACTGGTGATTGAACTCAGAGCGGCATTCTCTATGACCTGGGAGGCAGGTGTCCAGCTTACACTCGTACTGAGCAGTGAGTGTGGGCCAAACCTTCCTTGGAGGAGTCCCAAGTACCATGTACTGGTGATTGAACTCAGAGCGGCATTCTCTATGACCTGGGAGGCAGATGTCCAGCTTACACTCGTACTGAGCAGTGAGTGTGGGCCAAACCTTCCTTGGAGGAAAAGGGGTGAACTTGTACACTCAGGAGATTGGAGCCATTTGGAAGGGCACAGGAAGGGTATAATCAGGACCTTGAAAATTCGATGTTCTCAAAAGTGATTTCTACCAATCTTAGGTAATAGATGAATTTTCTTTTGCCACTGCAGGGATGACTCTGTCTTGATAACCAGACCTTGTCATCAATCCCAGAGAAGATTCCTCACATCAGTGCTGACAGATGCCAAGTCCCCGCTCCTTTATTAATTAGTCTTCCAAAACACCACTTTCCCCGCAGGGATCTTAGGACAGTGGTTCTCAAGCTTTTTAATCTCAAGACCCCTTTTACATGCTTAAAAATCACTGAAAACTCCAACATAATTTTGTTTTATATGGGTTATAATTATCAATGTTTACCATATCAAAAATTGAAGCTGAGAAATTTAAAAATATTATTTATTAGTTAATTTATAAAAGTGACATATAACAAAATAACGATAATAAACTCATTCCGTGTTAACATAAATAACATATTTTGTGAAAATAACTATATTGTTCAAAATTTAATGCAGAGTGTCATTGTTTCATATTTTTACAAATCTCTTTAATTTCTGGCTTAATAGAAGACACCTGGATTCTCATTTACCTTTGTTTCTGCATTCAACATTTTGTGGTATATTTTTTCGGTTAAAGTATATGAAGAAAATTCTGTCTCACATGGCTATGTAATTGGAATTTAATAACCTTTTTAGATAATTACAGATAATCATCTTTGATACTACACCAAAACTCTACAAATCATAGTCTTCCAAAGGCTAATTACAGTGTAGAATATGAAACTACATCACTGAACTTGTATTCTCTTACATTAAAATGCATTGCTTTACCTTCCACTTTGAATGGTTCTTTCACAAGTGCTTGGTTTTATAACATCATACATTGCTCATTCGGAAAATATTGGTTTACTAAGTTATGCAGATCATCCAAATGTTGAGACAGTTCATTAAACAGAATCAAAAAATATCACATCCATTCATATCACTACCAATCTCATCAGAAAAGTGTTTAAGTATTGGAAGGCTATCAAGTTCACAGTAATGGATACAAGTTTTCCAAAATCCTGATTTTTGCTTGAAAGCTCAAATTTTATCATTGGCAAAAAATATTGTCAGTTGTTTTCCTTGAAGTGACAGGCTCACTTCATTTTTGAGAAAATGTGTGCCAAATTCCTAAGTCTGAATAACCATAATTTGTCTGTCATTTGTTTTTTAAAGTAAAAATGATGTTCTATGAACATAAAAAGTGGCTCGTCCAACTTGCACCTCAAAGAATCATGTTAAGCGCTTTTATTCAAAACCATCATACAGCAGAAGTGCCTTTGCCTATTTTCTGGTTAGTCACACAGAATGATAAAAAGATGTGTACTCAAAGGTGAAATAAAGAAATTAATCATTTTTATTGTTTTATCAAGGACATTCTTAAGAGAAACAGACTTTTTGTCGTGAAGAACTCATTGCCTGCTACGAAATTAATCATTTTTATTGTTTTATCAAGGACATTCTTAAGAGAAACAGACTTTTTGTCGTCATGTTTACTGTGGGTACATGGCAGTGAAGAACTCATTGCCTGCTAATACAGTTCAGGGCCACTGCCCTGCTCTGTGCTCAGTGCCTGTGTTAATATCAACACGTTGCAAAAGGCAAACAATTTCTTAATATTGTTATGAAAATAGTTTTTACCTCACACACCCTCTGAAAAGGTCTCAGCGTCCCCACTTTGAGAACCTCTGCGATAAGGAAAGATAGCAACCTAAGGCATCTGAACTTCAGTTCTCTTTGGCTAACTTGCCTTGAGAATTCACACTGGAGTCTTCACAGAGGATTGGGCAACACCCTTGTGCTTCCAGCCATCTCTTATGGTGGGCCCCATCTGCAGGTGGCTCTTCCCACCATTATACAAAATGTTTTTTTCCAAATGTGATTTCTGGGATTTCCTCCATTCAAGTACAGAGCACCCTGCAGTCATGACACCCCTCACTCTAGGAGGGGCTAGACATGTTGAGATAAGAAGGAAGGCAGGGGGATGGCCTAAAAGACCTCTGGCATTCCCTCTCTATTGTAATACCATAAATCTCTGCTGGTCATCTGGAAATAGTGAAATCTTTTAAAAAATACTCCCAATCAAATAGCTCTAGACATCCACTTTAAGGCAGGATCATATAAGTTTTACCTCCTAGTTTTATAAGTGAAAGAAAACTGAAGCACAAAGAAGTTACAGGCTCAGATCACATAGCCAGAGTGTCCAAACCAAAATCAAAGCTTAGATCTCCTGATTTCCTTTCGTCTTCCTCTGGGGACTGTCAAGAGGCAAATAATCTTCTATCCTCTGCAGTAAAATGAAATATCTTATACACAAAGCATCTTTTAATGAGGCCCTGGTGTATTTACATGAACTCAACTAGCACCACATCCTGTGCTATACTGAACAGCTTTGCCCCACTGTGCAAAGATCTGCTCTGCAGAGATCCTAACTTAGATGTCAGAAAGAAAAGGTCTGGATTTGTTGAACCTGAGCAGAGTTCCTGAACCCTTAGGCATTAGGAGAACTGCAAGCTCTTGTAGTGTCTGGCCTAGGCACTGCAAGTCTGTAGTTCCCAGTCATGGTCCAGGAACAACTGCTTCACAGGAACAAGGTTACCATGTGCTGTTACCACATCAGAATATCCTGGGGGTTGGAAACATGCCCAGTTTTTCCCAGGGGACTGGAAGTTGCCTAAAAAATGCTGAGTCTTTTTATTCTCTAGCTCTGAATACAGCTCTTGGGTTTTGACAAATTCTTACACTCCGTAGAGACCCCATAATCTCCCTTGACAGTGTAAACTGCATAACTGCCCCCATTTTTGATATAGCATCAGTTTTAATTTTGTTTATCATATACTCATTGATGAAAAGAACATTTTTTCCAGGAGCCAATTATATTTTTCATTTGACAACACATTGCCTAAAATAGAAATATGACCACTGGGAAATATACTCTACATAATCAAAGTTAATTTTATAATAAAGTTCAACCATCTTTTCCATTAGGTCACTTAATTTAAAAATTATTAATTGCTAAATTCAATCACATAAAAACCAGCACTTTAACACTTGGAAATTACTTTTATTTCTTCTTGTATTCATCCATATACTTTCCACATCACATTCAAACACATTGTGTCCTACTTTCTGCATTTAATTTGTTTCCATCATCGTAATGAATTACTTCAGCTTGCTTTAAATTTATCTAACTATTCTTTTGCTGACCATTTAGATGATGTCAGGTCTTTTGCTAATATAGAAAGCACTACAATAAGAAAACTTTATATGTAAGTTTTCCTCCACCCTTCCCCCTTTCTTGGAATTATTTCCTTGAAATAATTTCCCAGGAGTAAGACTGTTGGGTCAAAGGATATGGACTTTTTTTTTTTTTTTTAGCTCTTGAAAAACCTCTTGCCAGATTCTTCCCCAAAACATTTGTATTGATTCAACATATGTTACCAATAATGAATAAATATATACATTTTTCCTAGCCTCCTTAACATTTGATTTAAGCTTTCTTGTTTGGGTTTTGCCAAATTAATGATCATTTATAAAATCTTATTTTAAATTGGCATTGGTTTAATTACAAACACAGCTGAATCTTTTTTCATGTTTACTGTCCTTTGCCTTTAAAACCACTAGGGTATTGGAGTGAATCGAGTCTGTTTTGCTCATTCTCTCCCCAGGGCCTCTCTCATTGTCTGACACAGTGAATGTTCTAAATAAATAGTGTTGAATGAATGAATGAATGAATGAGAAGCAGATACAAAATGAGTAAGGAAGAGATTGGAGGGAGACGTGCAATGAAAAGCTGCTGAATAGGTTAGGGCAGCAGAGAGATGGGACCACACGTGGCTGCTGCACGGGGAGCAGATTGGGTGGGGCTGGTAGTATGTGGGGAGTGGGTCAGGAGGACATTGCAGTGATTTAGTGGGTGATAGTGACACTTGGGCCATGGTAGTGGAAGTGGTGATGGAGAGAATGGATAGATTTGACATATCTTTTAGTGGTACATCCTGTCATGAATTGGATGTGGAGGAGTGAGAGAGAGAAGCATCAAAGCTGACAAGCCAGGTTTCTGGCTTGGAAATGGAAGTGCTCCTTCTTTTTAAAATATTCCTCAGTATTGTCTTTCTCTTTTCACAGATGATTTTGAAACCATTTTATAAAGCAAGCTCTGTCAGAATTTTAAGTGAATTGCATTAAATTCCAAAATTACCTTGGGAAGAATTGTTAGCTTTGTAATATTTAGCTTGCTTAGTTTCTTCACATTTATGAATAAGACCAACCATTTGTGGGTTTCCTAAGCACAGTGCCTAGAACAGTGATGACATGTGGACTCTAGGCCTCCTTTCTCAATCTAACTTCAGAAACAAAATTAAACATTGCGTTAGGGTTCTCCAGAGAAATGGACCAATATATTAGATAGATAGATGGATAGATAGATAGAGAGATAGAGAGATAGATGAGAGAGAGAGAGAGATGTAGATAGAGATATATTTATATATGGAGATTTATTATGAGGAATTGGCTCATGTGATTACGGAGGCTGAGAAGTCCCCCAATCTGACATCGGCAAGCTGGAGCCCAGGAAAGCCAGTGGTACAGTTCTAGTCTAAGTCTGAAGGCCTGACAACAAGGAGAGGGGATGGTATAAATTCAAGTCCAAGGGCAGGAGAACACAGATGTTCCAACTCAAGCAGGCAAACAGGAAGCAAAGAGATGAATTCCTCCTTCCTCTGCCTTTTTGTTCTATTCAGGTTCTCAGTTGATTGGATGATGCTCGCCAGCATTAGGGAGGGCAATCTACTTTATTGAGTTCACTATTTCAAATGCTGATCTCATCTGGAAGCAGCCTCACAGATGCACCCAGAAATAGTGATTAATCTGGGCACCCCATGGTCAGTTGAGTTGACATGTAAAATTAACCATCACACAAATTCAACAAACAATAATCTCATTGTTTCCCTTCATCAATGGGAAATTCCTCCCAAAACTGGGTAATGCTGCCCATCGGAGCATCCCAGCTGTACCACTGCCAATGCTGCGATGGGGCAGGGGACATTGCTGCCAGCACCAGGCTGAGTCACAAATAGGGTATGTCATCAGGAAATGGAATTTGATACCCAACACGTGTGTCATAGTACACAGGTTCAGTAAAAGAAAGGGCAAAAAATAAAGGATATCTTTTTTTCCCTTTTCCTCTTCCCTTCCTTTCACCTCCCTGGGAAGCCTTACTGCAACAATTCACTCTTTTATGGATTAAGTGTGGAGAAGGAAAGTCAATGATCAGATCTCCCAGTTGAACACATAAGGTTAAACACACACAGTAATCTCTGTTCTTTCCCCAAATCCCACAAAGAGAACATTAGATCAATAAGGAAAATATAAACCCACAAAGACAAGAGGAAAGAAGGCCACACCAAACAAGAGATATTACCAAAACTGGGGGAAATGGAAAACAGATGGAAAGGTGGTGACTATCTTAGCAGAGCAAGGAAAGCTGAATCCTAAGTGCCTGCATGGAAGGCAGTACGTAAGAACCACACCAATCCACCATGCAGAGCACAGGAAAAGGCCTGGAGTCAAAAGTAGAACAAGTGCTCAGTACAATGAATGAAAAAGACACATCCTCATGAAATTCGAGAATAATGGGAGAGGGACAATCCTAAAAGCACTCAGAAAAACAGATGACAAAGGATCGGAAGGAGAATGGCATCAGACCTCTCTAGAGCAACACAAAGGCTACAGGATAAAGGGGCGATGTCAAACGTCACAGTAGGGTTATGAATTCTTAGGGGGAGACCTTTGCTGATCAGAGCAGGCTCGAGACAGTCAGAGAAGCTCTCTTGTTATCTCTGTGTGCTAGTTGGGTTTCTTTCTGGCTCACCTTTTCATTGAAAGTTTGGCCCTCCAAGGGCACTGCCTTTAACAGGGATTGTGCTCATCCCCCAGCTCAAGTGGCCCACTGGTCTCCCATTCAGGTGTGGCTGTTGAAACCTAAGCCCCAGGGCAGCCACAGCACTTGTCCAAGCTTGCAGCTTAGGAATTGCTTCTCTTTGGTTAGGCCCCTGGAGATTTCTCTTACGTTTTTGTTCTAACCCCCAGATCCACTCTCCACCCCTTTTCATCCTGCTTTGGGAGGATGACCTCTAGGGATCTTGTCACCTGGCTCCCTCACCCTCTGGCTTCCAGCTTGATTTGGTCAGTGGGAAGCCAAGGACAGAGGAGAATGAAGTCAGGGTCTTTATCCCCACGTTCCCTCCCTGTTGACGCTGTAGATGAGCAGTCCTCTTCCAGAGGCCACAGCTTCCTTCCAGCCACCTCTCTTCCAGCTACAGCTCTCCCTCCTAGTTCCTGAAACTGTCCCATCCCCTAGGGAGATACTGCAAGTTTAGGGGTGATCTCTACTCCCTGAGAGCTTCACCTTTCCTTATTGCTTTCCTTTAACCCTGCTGTGCCCTTATAAATTGTCCCTTCGTCAAACTCTCCCCTCTTGCCCTATTTGATTATGCCATCTGTTTCCTATAGAACTGTGACAGATACTGCCACATTTTCAGAAATTGATTCTTAGATATTCTGTACATATATTACTTTGATAAAATAA
Source organism: Galeopterus variegatus (assembly GCF_000696425.1). Taxonomy (NCBI): domain Eukaryota; kingdom Metazoa; phylum Chordata; class Mammalia; order Dermoptera; family Cynocephalidae; genus Galeopterus; species Galeopterus variegatus. Next base: position 332,759 of record NW_007727797.1, read on the forward strand.
AAAGCAAAATTAACAAATACAATAAAGTCAGTTAATACTTGTATTAGTCCATCTCTGTTGCTTATAACATAACCAAAACTGGGTAATTTGCAAAGAAACAATATTTATTTATTGCTTATAGTTTCAGAGGCTGGGAAGTCCAAACTCCAGGGAACACATCTGGTGAAGGCCTTGTTGATGGTGACAGTGATGCAGGGGTCTCACATGGCAGAATGGCAAAGCAGAGAGTGAGACTAATCTCATTCACTCTACTTTTGAAGCCCCCAGAACCACTCCCATTATTTAAAGAAGAGATCAGTCCATCCATGACATTACAGTCCTCACAATCCAATCACCTCTCCAAGGCCCTACCTTTCAACTACCACAGTAGGATTTCCTACCCTCAACACTGTCACAGTGGGGAATAAGCCTCAATGAATTGGGGGGGACATGCAATCCACTGCACTACTATAGGACTTTGCCTTACTGCAGGATTTTTTATAGGGTTATACCTCCCCTCCATACTGCCACCATCTATCACCCACTCAGAATCACTTCACTCTCTCCCCATCCCCTCAAACGCTGCTTCCCTCATCGCTGTCCTAGCTGTAGAGACATCTGAATGGAACCTTCTTTTCTCTGGCTCTGTGGTCAAACTTATATATCAATCCAGTCCCCACTCCCAAGCCTTCTAATTCCTTTCTCCCTTTACCAACACTAGGATTTCATCTCACCCAAAATTTATTCAAAGGACCAATGTTATAAGTAGACTGTTAGGTAAGTAGTTCCTGGAATTTTAGCTAAGAGGACACCTTTAATAAAGGGGAATGCATTTGCACAGATCATGTTTCCTGGTTTAAAAATATATGTAATCTCTGTAAAAACTGAGACTTGAACAAATTTTAATTTTTCCTAAATGATTTACTTTCCCCCATGAAAGCTTTGTACTTTTTCTTGCACACATGTTATGAAGTTAATTCCTAAGATTATTTTATATTTTTGTTATTATTATGAGTGAGATTTTCAATTTTCATTATGGTTTTTTGCCAGGTTATAATTAGTGTACAAGAATTCTATTGATCATTATTCAGTTTTATTGTACTTGCATGCTTTTTTTCTAACAGTCTTACCCAAGAGTCCCTGGATTACATAAGTAATCAATCATAATTTGCCTGCAAAAAGCAACATGTTTTTGTCTTTTTTTCTGATTACGCATCCATTATTTCTATGGTCTCCCTCTTGTTTACTGACAAGAACCTCCAGTACAACATTAAATAATAATGGTATAATAATAATTAGTTGAATATACTAATTATCTTGATTTGAACACCACATATTGCACACAGGAATTGATATTCAACTCTGTAACCCACAGATATGTAACTAGGTTACAATAAAAAAGAAAAAGAAAAAGAAATGGAAAGATGAACAGAAACTCAGCTTTAAGGCCAGAAAAAGAGGAAAGAAACAGGAGGCAATACCCTGGCATCCCATGGGACATCTCATATGTAACTAATGGAGTCCTCATATTTTCTGAATCTCTGGAGAGAACTAAGCACCAGCCAGGAATTATGGCCAAAGAGGGGACGAGTACCATATCCTATGCTCATTTCCTCAAGGATGTACACCTGGTAGCAAGATCTTGCTCCAAATGTGTGAAGGGAGTTAAGTCGTTGTACACAAGCCACACCTGAATCTCACTCCTTTATCAAACATCCCCCACCCAGCCCACCCTTCCCCTCCATCCAGCCTAGATGTAAGGGAGCCTCCCGTGCAAAGTAGGAGGAGAAGAAGAAAGGGCAACTGATTCTCGGTAAACAATTACAATTATTTCAACTGTATCCAGACCCTTGGTTGTTGTTGTTGTTATTGATGTTGGTTTTCTTTCTTTATTTTTTTTTAAATATTTTATTTTATTTTGTAAAAAAATACAATGTGGTTGATTATTGTAGCCAATTACCGAAACCTCCCTCTCTCCGCCCTTTCCCCCCTCCCTCCCAACAATATCCTTTCTGTTTGCTTGTCGTATCAACCTCAAGGAATTGTAATTGTTGTGTCTTCTTCCCCCCTGCCCCAGTTGTTCTCTGTGTATTTATTTATTTATTTTTAGCTCCCACAAATAAGTGAGAACATGTGATATTTCTCTTTCTGTGTCTGACTTGTTTCACTTAATAAAATTCTCTCTAGGTCCATCCATGTTGTTGCAAATGGCAGTATTTCATTCTTTTTTATAGCACAGTAGTATTCCAATGTGTAGATATACCACATTTTCTGTATCCACTAATCTGATGATGGACATTTGGGCTGGTTCCAGCTCTTGGCTATTGTAAAGAGTGCTGCGATGAACATTGGGGAACAGGTATACCTTCGACTTGATGATTTCCATTCCTCTGGGTATATTCCCAGCAGTGGGATAGCTGGGTCATATGGTAGATCTATCTGCAGTTGTTTGAGGAACCTCCACACCATTATCCATAGAGGCTGCACCATTTTCCAGTCCCACCAACAATGTATGAGAGTTCCTTTTTCTCTGAAACCTCGCCAGCATTTATCGTTCACAGTCTTTTTTATATTAGCCATCCTAACTGGGTTGAGATGGTATCTCAGTGTGGTTTTGATTTGCATTTCCCGAATGCTGAGTGATGTTGAGCATTTTTTCATATGTCTGTTGGCCATTAGTATATCTTCTTTTGAGAAATGCATATTTAGCTCTTTTGCCCATTTTTTAATTGGGTTGCTTGTATAGTTCTTTGAGTTCCTTGTATATTCTGGATATTAAACCTTTGTCAAATGTATATTTTGCAAATATTTTCTCCCACTCTGTTCATTGTCTTTTAGCTCTGTTAATTGTTTCTTTTGCTGTACAGAAGTTTTTTAGTTTGATATAACCCCATCTGTTTATTTATCCTTTAGTTGCCTGTCCTTTTGGGGTCATATTCATGAAGTCTGTGTCCAGTCCTACGTCCTGAAGTGTTTCTCCTATGTTTTCTTTAAGAAGTTTTATTGTTTCAGGGTGTATACTTAATTCTTTAATCCATTTAGAGTTGATTTAGTGTGTGGTGAAAGGTATGGGTCTAGTTTCATTCTCCTGCATATTGATATCCAAGTATCCCAGCACCATTTGCTGAAGAGGCAGTCTCTTCCCCAGTGTTTAGGCTTGGTGCCTTTGTCAAAGATCAGATGGCTGTAGGTGTGTGGGTTGATTTCAGGATTCTCTATTCTATTCCATTGATCAGTGTGTCTGTTTTTATGCCAGAACCATGCTCTTTTGGTTATTATAGCTTTGTAGTATAGCTTGAAGTCAGGTAGTGTTATGCCTCCAGTTTTATTTTTTTTGCTCAGCATTGCTTTGGCTATGGGTGGTCTTTTGTTATTATATATAAATATCTGGATAGTTCTTTCCATTTCTGAGAAAAATGTCATTGGAATTTTGATGGGGATTGCATTGAATTTGTATATCACTTTGGGTAGTATGGCCATTTTCACTATGTTGATTCTTCCAATCCAAGAGCATGGGATATCTTTCCATCTTCTTGTATCCTCTCTAATTTCTCTCAGCAGTGGTTTGTAGTTCTCATTATAGAGATTTTTCACATCCTTGGTTAACTCAATTCCTAAGTATTTTATTTTTTGGTGGCTATTATAAATGGGCATGTTTTCTTGATTTCTCTTTCTGCATGTTCATTATTGGAGAATAGAAATGCTACAGATTTTTGTGTGTTGATTTTGTGTCCTGTTACTGTGCTGAAATCATTTATCAACTCCAAGAGTTTTTTTGTAGAGGCTTTAGGCTGTTCGATATATAGGATCATGTCATCTGCAAACAGGGACAGTTTGACTTCATCTTTTCCAATCTGGATGCCCTTTATTTCCTTCTCTTCTCTGATTGCTCTGGCTAGTACTTCCAACACTATGTTGAATAGGAGTGGTGAGAGTGGGCATCCTCGTCTAGTTCCTGTTCTTAAAGGAAAAGCCTTCAGCTTTTCCCCATTCAGGATGATATTGGCAGTGGGTTTATCATATTTGGCTTTAATTATGTTGAGGTACTTTCCATCTATACCTAACTTATAGAGGGTCTTTGTCATGAATAAATGTTGAATTTTATCAAATGCTTTTTCAGGATCTATAGAGATGACCATATGGTCCTTGTGTTTGATTTTATTAATATGGTGTATCACATTTATTGATTTGCATATGTTGAACTAACCTTGCATCCCTGGGATGAATCTGACTTATTTGTGGTGAATAATTTTACGTATGTGTTGCTGTATTCTGTTTGGTAGTATTTCACATAGACTAAGAGTGAAAGGTTGGAAAAAGATTTACCATGCAAACAGAAAAGAAAAACAAGCTGGAGTAGCTATTCTTACATCTGATAAAATAGACTTTAAACTAAAAACCATAAAAAGAGACAACGAGGGACACTATGTAATGATAAAAGGATTGATCCATCAAGTAAACATAACAATCATAAATATATAAGCACCCAATGTTGGAGCAGCCAGATTTATAAAACAAACTCTATTAGACCTGAAGAAGGAAATAGACACTTATACCATAATAGCAGGGGACCTGAACACTCCCCTGTCAATATTGGACCGATCATCTAGGCAAAGAATCAGCAGAGAACACAAGATCTAAACAATACCCTAGACCAATTGGACTTGGCAGATATCTACAGAACATTCCATCCAACAACCTCA